>NW_020449708.1:20636-121966 GCF_003343035.1 Apteryx rowi | reverse complement strand
CCCGCGAGTCGTCTGCGCGGCCCTCACCGTTAGCCGGTGACCCCGCTTACCCGCGGCACCCAGCGCAGCCGCCGCCTCGAAGCGCCTTGTGCCGCGCGGCCTTTACGGCTTGCTGCGTGGCGGGCCGCGCTGCTGACCTGCCGTTGCCTCCCGCGCCCTCGGATGTTGTTTGTGGGGGACTTCATCCCAGGGAAAGGAACACGCGTCAAAACCCAGAGGAAAACCGATTTTAACGCTACGCAAATTGCTGGAGTGGTACACAGCTAGAAATTATCTTCAGCTCCCTTTCTGAAGTGGAAGAGATCTGAAGGAAGGGTGCAATGTTTAAAGCCATTTGTAGAGCCCATCACCATATTTGAGCTCGTATTATGTGGCTTAAATTACAACAAGAAAAATTTCCACGTGTTGATGTCTGGATGGCATAGTAATGGGGGCTTTGGCTATCCATAGGTAAATAGATAGCAGATAAATGACTACTAGATTTCAATCTGCGGTTCTTCATACAGGTTAGATTATTTTTTAAAGTACTTTTTTTCTGTTGCAATCTTTAGGCCATTTTGAGCCTTATTTGAAAGAAAAGGCGCTTTCTTAGTCCGTTTTGTTGAAACTTTGGATCAAAGAAACGAAATGGAGGCAATAGATCAAAAAGCTTATACCAGATATTGAGGAAGAACGCGTGGGAGTTTGACTTCTTGGATATGTAAAGCCCGGATTTACTGAGAAATTGTAATTATAGTTTTGCCACGATGACACGCAGACACTGTAGCTAATGTTGTGTCAGCAGTTCCATTAGAATATGCTCTTATTTTGAATAGTTCAATTTAGCATAATACAATGTACCTGGTATATCCAGGAAACATGCTTTTCAGGTGTGAGAGAATATGACTGAACTGCTGGGAAGATAAGCATTTCAGCAGCAGTGAAAAGATGTAAAAAGGTTATTACAGCTAAAATGATGATGACTCTGTGCCGGTCRGATGTTTGCCATGGAAGAGCAGGGAGATGCGCCTGGACGTGCGGGGACAGCAGTGTGGTGGGGAGTGAGGGTTATCGAGGTCTGCAGAATATCTTCTTTCAGGAAGAGCTGTTCAGAGGAGATGGCAGTTAGGCTCCCCAATCTCACTGACTTGCAATGAGCTGAACTCCCTTTCCCACCTTGGAACCTCTCCCCATCAAAGGAAAGCACCAGCCCTTGTGGTCCTGAGGAAGGTGCTCCAAGTAGGAAAGGAGTGAAAGCTGCTAATGCGGCATGCAGCCAGCCTCCCGCTTGCAGCCGCAGGAGCGTGACAATAATGAAGCTCTGGGCAGTTTCACTGCTTTTGTTCAGGCTCCCTTGGGCAACAAAGAAATTCTCCAGCGTGGGCTGTTTCACGCTGGCTGCAGAGCTGGCTGAAATCTCAGGCTGCAGTTCCAGGGTCACCGCAGGATGGAAAGTATTCCCTTCCACGCGCGGCCCAAGCAGCAACAGCCTCCACAGTCCACCCCCAGCTCTGCTGCCTGGGGATCAGGGCCAGGGCACACTAAGATGGAGGGTGGGGAGGACAGCCCTTGGAGATCCAAGTTGGGATGCTGTTCTTGCTTCTGCAGGGAGTGGGGGGCCTGAAGATGATATTGGCAGAGTTGGAGGCTGGGGGAGAGTGAGTTGCCCTACCTTAAACCCATTGCCCCAGTAAATAGGCTGAACAAAAAGGAGAGGGTATCTCTTCCTTTAAACGGACTTGGAGATCATTCCTGCGAGCTGGATGGGAGCAGCAAAGCACCCACTAGCTGGAAGCTGATACCAGCATCAGAGCTCCCCACCACGCTAGGGAACCTCCCTGCTGGAAATCCTTGCCACATCTCAGCAGCTGGGGTGGCAGGCGAGTGGGATTCCCGTTGTGTTTAGCAGTTCTCCTGTCTCTTTATCAGCTGTAGCATGCTCAGACAAGCTGTTTTACTCCTCTGTCTCGCAGATTGCTGGTATAATTTTTGAGGCCTAATTTTGTTATTTTGGATGGTAGGTGTATGTTTTCCACTGGCAGTTATAAACACCAGAGCCTCCCTCCTGTGCATCTGCAAGAGTGTGACAGATGGATGTTTTTGAGCTGGACACTGAGTTGGGTTTTGTTTAATTGGGAGATAAATTTAGTACTCGGAAAGGACTTTATGGAGGTGTGAGTGAGTACACAGGGTGCAAAGTGGTGAAGAATTAGGCCTGCTGTGGGCAGGCTTGGTACACACTTCCTCCACACAGCTGTCGAGGGAACTCAGCCGTGATCTGCAGCAGCCGCGTTATTTCAGTTCTGGGCAGAGATTGCCAGTCCTGCTAAATTGGGAGTGAGCTCTATGGGTCTCACTAATAAAGGTTTGGATGAAGCTTGCATCCTGGCGTTAGCTTTCTGAATTGGGCAGGTTTGGGCTTGCAGTCCTGAAAGGTAAAAGGCCAGTACGACCAGTCGCAGTGCTACCTCCTCCCCTGCGCCCAGGCAAGGATGCTCAGGTGACATATCAGGAGAGCCCCAGCAGGGTCACTCCGCATTGCTGCTCTTCTTCTGTGCCCATGCGGCAGCCACAAAAGAGGCCAGCAGTGATTCATCAGGAATCCTTGGATCTCTGCTGATACCAATCAATCCTGCTGGGCTGCTAAAATAGATATGGCCAGAGCATAAAATAACTAATAAAAACAAAATCCTCCATGGAAAATTCATTCTTCAGGGTATGAGGTTCCTGTTGCCAAGCCAAAGAGAAGCTGAGAAGAGAAAGATTTGAGATTTTCTAGCTTGCAGGAGGGGAGGGGGTATTATTGATCCTGTCTCCCAAGTCTCTGCAATCCGTTCATTTACTCTGTTTCACTTAAAGGATTCGCATCATGGTAACCTTGATTTATTATCTGATTTCTTTTTTGAATCAGCCTCTCAAAATTGTGCACTGGCTTGAACCTGCAGTAATAAACCAGCAAACAGTTATTCCCTCTTATCTCAGGCATGTATATAATGCTTTCCCTGCTGCGTGTGCCTGATTCATTCTTGCAGACAGGTGGCAAGGTGAAATTTAGAAAAATTGCCCTCTCTGATCCAGAGTATAGGATGGGCATAGTTTTCACTCCATTCAAGAGCAGGGCAGAGAGGGCATGGCAGGAAGAGCCTCTGTGTTATCCTCTCCGAGTGGGAATGAAACGCTGGACGGGTTCCATGCCAGTTATGACCTACAAAGGTGTTTTTAATGATTTGTTGCAGCAAGTTGGAACACTGAGACAGCAGCCTGTTGCAGACACTTGGTGTCCAGAAGTAAACAAGGCAGATGCATGGTCTTAGGAAGGGTGCAGAACACAATCTTTTAGCCACATAGGGCTGGATGAGGACTCTGGGCCTAGCCCTGAGCAGGAATTGATGAATAAGCTGCATCATGCTCAGAGTAGCCTTGAGAGACATTGTGAAGAGCTTTGACTCATAATTTATAGGAATAAGCTATGTGGGTATGTGTGCATCATTACACCAGTATATGTGTGTGCAGGCTGGGGGTCTTGTGCCACTTTATCTATATTAATGAGTTACAGTAGTCATCTCTGTGTTTAGACAAGCCTAAAATCAAGGGTTGCATTTTTATCGTGCCAGAAGTCTGAGGGCTCCTCTTAATTAGGATCTCTCAGTGCATGAAGGCTTTTATAAAATAAAGCCATGTACATGTGATATTTGCCTGGACTTGCATCTCCCAAGGTGGAAAAATAGAAATTATTTGTGAGCTGAGATAACCAGCAAAAATATCCCCTGCAGGAGGAGAGAGAGGGGAGCTTCTGGCTATATTTTAATATTCGTCAGGCCATGCTTAGACGTCTCTCCTGCATTATTTAAACAAAAGACTCAGACCTTGCATCTGGGAGTAGCTGTGTTGGTATCTAGGCCATAGCACGCTCCCATCGGAGTCAAGTGTGACAAGATTTTTAAGGGATTTTGGTACAGCAAAAGTAGCACTTCTGTTGTAGTCCCAGTTTACTGAGATTCTCCTGGCAGCCTTTTGAATGCTGCCACAGATCCAGGAAGCCCCTGCTGTTTCAGGAAAGCAACTTTTCATGTGTATACTGCTGGTTTTCTCCTCCAAAACCATTTCGAATAATAAAACACTCTTTTTCCCTGGGGTTAGTGAGCCATCCAGTCAGCCATGTGAGACCAGTGGCCTCCGGGTCATGACAGCAGTGCTCGGTACCAAAGCAGGGGGTTGAACCTACCTTGTTACCCACTCATCTTCTTAGCAAGCCAACAATATCCAACACAGTGGGAGGATGTGGAGGAGTGCCAAAGATACAGTGCTTAACAGGCTCAATATCTTTCCACTCTAGCAAGCCCAGGGTTGCATCACAGCATTGTTATCCTGAGAAGATGGATAAAGCAAAGAAGGGTTTGATGAATTCCCTCGGGAGAAGCCCCTACCCTCCCTCTATCAGCAGTGAGGCTTCGTGCTGGGACTGCAGTCCAGGAACGAGTTTATCTCCTCCCAATAGCAGTAACCAGGGACTAAAAAGGAAATATCCGGCTTTTAGAGAAAAGAGTTTTTATTCTGATGTCCTCACTGCAGGAGCCTCCAACAACTTGGGGGTAAGTGCAAAGAACAGTTCTTTTTCTACCATGGACCCTTTTAAATGGAAAGACCTATGATACACTTGGCTCAGAGAAATGTAGCTTTCACCCCAGGTCCTAGCCCTTCGCTTGGGGCAGAGGCCTTTGTGCAAGACCTTGGCCCTCACAAAGTGAAGCCATAAGGCTCTTCCTGATCACAGTTGTGCTGCCATCCTCGGTGGCCCTTGCTATCACTGTCACCATGATGTTGTCTGGGTTTGGAATGCCACTTGGCAGGGCAGGGCAGGCACATGGTTGGGACTGCAGGGGATGTGTGGAAGTAAAACTCGAATAACTGTCTACCTCATTGGCCCCCAGTCCACATTTTGGGTTGATTTCAGACTGTACTCTGCTGACAAATCCTCTGCCTCTGTGCATTGGGCTGAAATTTCCAGATGTTTGTACTTCTTTAAGCCTCTTCTAACCATTATTCACAGTTTCTGATTGTTCCTAAAGCTCTTGGTAAAGTGGGTCTTAGTGTTTCACGCTCTCTACAGACCTCTTTAACCCACTGTCCCACTGTGCTACAAATGTGTTCTGTTACCTCCAACACTTCCCCCACATTATGTATTTCAGGATGTATGTGCTGGCCCCCATGTGCACAAGGATTTGCTAAGACAGGCAGACCTCGAGCAGCACACCCCAAAAGGTAAATCTACTGAAAAGAAACATGGTACGGCAGGAAACGGGACCATAACTCTTGAAGTTGCTAATGCTGAGCATATTGGGAACTAGACTGTCAGCTGCTGACTATAGATTAGTGCACTGCTTTCATTCTCCTCTCAGTGCCAGGAATGGGGCTGAACTGCTTGAATGTCCCATGAAGAGTGAATTGCTTTTCGAGGTGGAGCAAAGTGATCCGGTTAGGCGGTAGAACTGTGCTCCTTTTTCTGCTGGATATATCCATACCCCAAGGTTAAGGGTGTCTGTCTCTGTCTATGGGAGCTGGATCCCACAGGCAGGCAGTGCCATATGTCAAGTGAGCACTAAATTTACATGTTTTGCCCTTTCTGTATGTATTATAATTGTGTATGGAGCCAGCAATGCCCCCTTCCTGCTTATCCAGAGCAGTGTAAAGGGACCTGTCCTCTGGAGCTGTATTCAGGCTCTGAGTGACCATAGCCAAAACCATGGTCCTCTCTCACTTGTTCCCCTGCATCCAACTGTGCCCCAGAGCTCCTTGTTCTGTCTAGATACAAGACAGCTATGTGTATACTGAGCTGCTGGTTCCACCTGCTTACAACAGCTTGTTGTATCATGGATGCTCAAATGTAGGCAGAGAGCATAGGCAAAGGTCTACCAGCACTCGCCTAGCCCCCAGAACATGCTTGGGGGTATGGATTATAGGCTGGCAGTGAGTGGGGAGAAAGTGTGCATGTGAGAGGATTTTAGTCTTAGAGAGAGATGGTAACTATATATACCACCTTCCTGTGCTTAGAAGTGACATTTATTTTCATGAGTGAGGAAAAATGACTGCATCCTCAAGTGAGTCTTGACAAGATAGACTCATCCCTAACAAGTGGAGACAGATCTCTATTTATGATCTGCTGCTTCTTCAAGGGGGAAGAAGCCATCAGGCTGGAAATGTAAATGCAAATGACACACTAAGTATTGACATAAATAGTTGATACTGCAAAGGGCCATAATGAATGATGCCATGGATTTTGCAACAATAGAGTGACAAAGTTGGAATAGTTGTGCTCCCTGACAACAAATATAAATCAGGACCATTCTCCGAAGATCCCAAGCAAGAGAGATGTGTGAGGCTAAAGTAGTTGTAGTAAACCCTCTGCACCCTTTCTGTACTTACATCGTCCTGAAGTATCCCTAGCTTCAGCATCATTGACTGCAGTGGGAACAGTGAGGTGCACAGTGCTTCCTACAGTTGGTTGCCCTCTCCCGTGCACAGCGCTACACAACTGCTTTGCAATCAAGGGTCTCTGCTCCGACACAGGCAGAAGCACACACAGCAGGGTGAAGGACTGGGTCCAAAGCTTGATATCCACAGCACTCACTTATGAGTCAGAACCTTAAGTTTCTCCTTGGTCAAGTGTATAAGTTCATCAAATGAAAACCTCTCACTCCACCAAAATCTAATTTTGGCTCAATGGTTAGCTCTGCTAAGGAATAGTGCTTTTTAAAGCTTGCATGCAATTACTTAATTTAGGCTAAGTTTCAAATTCCCAGTTTGCTACTGTTCTATTATTTGCAGCTAGCAATGACTGGTTTAGCAATCTAAACAGTTTGGTTTATTTATGGAGTAAACGACATGGTTTAATTTCAGCCAGTTCTTGGAAACGTATACTTTTTACTTAGTCCAAATTCCCATTGAAAACATTTGGCCAAATTCTGAGACTGTTAGCTGTTTAACTCAGTCCTTGCTCATGCCACTGCTGAGGTGAGTGGGAGGTTCTATTGAGCAAGAACCGAGGAGAGGTTTGTCCCAAGTAAGGTGTGAATAGAGATTTCAGAATGTAAAGATGACCCGAGCAGCTGGCTCTCCTGGAATACTCATAAGCCTTTTATCACCATTTTGACTGAGTTCCTCCCTTCTACTGACTCTTGCTCTCACAGCATCTCAGGCAGGCAGGAAAATCCCACCCCATGCTGAGGGTGGGGGATGCCATGCACTAGAGACCAGTAACTTGCCCAAGATCACATAGACAGTCTATAGCAAAGCTGGGAACTGAACAGATCTCCTTAGACCCTGGTCAGTCCCTTCCAGCTAATAAGGTGCATTACAATAATCCTCAGTGGAGGCTTCTTCTGTGCCATCATTTTGACATTGGAAAACCATAATGACATGTTGCACCAGGAAAAAAGGTCTTTCATCTGCATGGGGGGAATGAAAGTCTATTTCCCCTTGCTGTCTGCTTGATTTTTCTCACTTACAAATCTAGTGCAGTGATTCCTACAGACAGTCCAGGAGACAGCAAGTCCTCCAGTGTATAGATATGTAAAGCAGAATGATGCTTTTTGACTTCTGACCTTTGTTTCTATTTGTCTCTCAGTCACAACCTTCAGGACACCTGAGGACATTGGAAGTTGCCTAGAGAAACAAGCGATTGGACCAACCACTGAGATCCTCATCAAGTCAGATTTCCCACTGCGAGCATTTAAGCCCAAAGTGCAGATTCCCTTCCAAAGGCTTCCAGGGCAATGCCCTCGGAAGGTTGAGATAGAGAGGTAAGCAGCCAGAAAGTGCCTAGAAGCATCATTATGGAACAGACACAGCAGACTGGGGTGTTCATTTTTGCTTTCAAGACATGGTATATCAAAAGTCTTTAGAAAAATACTGTCCTATAAGGAGTTTATATCACTTTGAGGCCTGCGCACAGCACTGTTAGCTCAGAATTGATCCCATATAATGATCTTTTCTGTGGCAAAGCTGCTCAGAAAGTTCCCATTTCTTCCTGACTTCGGTGCCCCTTGCTGTTTCCCTGCTATGTGTCTGTGTACCACCAGCTGAGCTAACTGAATTGTTGGTGGGGAAGTTCCTGAAGTCAATCTGTGAAGTGGTCCACATAAAAAAAAAAAAGAAAGAAAGAAAAAGAAACAAAACCAACCAACAACCATTTTTGGAGAAGAAAGGAAGCCTTGCTACTGAAAAAATCATAAGGTAGAACAACTCCAGTAGGGTCCACAGGGAGCAAAACATGGGTCCGTCAGATCCGTGAAAAAGAATGTTCTGCAGGGTGTGAGATAGGAAAGCACATTTCAGTGATCCAGCTGCTTTCTGCCTGAGGGGCTGATTCCCACAACACTTGCTTTGTATTGAAACCAGATGCCTTTCCCCATCAGCCCAGTTCAGTGTCCAGAGCTAACTGGTAATTATTACTGGCAACAGGAGTAGGCTGACAATGGAGCCTTCTGCAGTTCCGCTTTTGGTATGTTGGCCTGTCTCATTTTAAAGCTCCAGTGATCTCTTATGCCTTCTGGGGAGCCTGCAACACAGTGGTGCCAGGGGGTGTGGGGTTATAAGCACAGGAACCATTTCAGGCTCATTAAGTGGTTACTTTCCCATCCAATTCAAAACAGGAGAAGAAGGCTGTATCTCAGCCTTGATATTGCTCAGCTCTTAGCCAATGAGGGGATAGACTCCAATCAGTTGATGCCAAGGCACCACGAGCCTGACAATATGCCAACTATTGAGGACAAGAGAGATCCTATCTTTCCCATCTACCTTCCACTAAAGGTAAGAGAGTGCATTTGGTACTCTGTGATCTGTCTCATTGCTGACACCACAGGCTCTTTCTGAGAATCGCAGGACACTTAGAAGTCATTGATATGGGGTTTGGGCCCTGAAGAATATCTATAAGATGCTGAGCATCTGCAGGTTGCCCACAACTTCCATCAGAACTAATAGCCCTTGAGGATGCTCCTCACTGTCACTTGTGTGTCCAAAGAAAAGGTGTCTCATGTTTGCTTCTGGATGCAGCAGTCAGCACTATTTTTGCATGAGACCTCTCCAGACGGTGGTCTCTGCTGTGGCCTGCTCCCTGGGAGAGAACTAGATGTAGAGATCCTGCTTTCTAGGAGAAAGTTGTTGATCAAAGGTCTGTGCAGCTTTTGCACCTCGACTAGTTTCCCTTCTTACAGCCCATTTAAGAGCTGTGTGTTAATTTTCCTCTTATTAAATTTTGTATTAGGATATTTTCTTCTCTCTGAAACAAGACTTCATTTCACTCATGTCCTGGCTTTTTAGATATTTGACAATGAAGAGTATGACTGCCGAACTCCAGAAGAGTGGATCTTGCTAGGATTGGAGCCAGGATCTCATGATAGAAAGCCAGTGCCTGGAAAAGCACTTTTACCTACAGATGATGTACTGGGACATGGTAAAGCTTGAATGAACTACTGCTCAAGTTGGGGGAGAGGAGCTTATAATTACAGGCCCATTGAGTAGAAGGGAACATTTAGGTTATGATGAGTGCAGTTCTGATCAGCAGAAAAGCAATAGCTCAGTTCTGAACAGGCTCAAGCAGTCACAGCAAGAGACCAGGAATCTGGACAACTGTCAATCCTGCCCTGGATTTGACTGTTCCTAGTTTTTTTTAGAAGTAGCCTCTGACTTTTCCCCACCTGTTTCTGTGGCTGGAAGTCAGTACAGTCAAAATTCTGAGTGCTTTATTGATGTGTTGGTCCCATCATGGAGTTAAGTAGGTATCTGAACAGAGTATCTTCTGCCTGGGTTTCACTGAGTGTGCAAACTGGAAGTCAAGTTCAGATTGCTCTGAAAATCCAAGTAGTTCTGTGATCTGGAGGTAGTTAAGTAACAAGGACAGCTGTTGTTCTCCTGTCACTCAGAGCCTTCCTAATGAGAAAGCATTCCTGGGTACACCTATACTGGAGTCCAGTTTTGACTGCAGCTCACGTCAACACATCTATGCTAGCTTTAAAGCACTGGAACTGGCATAGGTACTGACTGCAGCACTGGGACAACCTCCTTAGGCTTGGTTGACTGCAAAACCTAGTCAGGAAGCTGGGTGAATCCTCAGCCAGCCAGGACCTGGGTGGCTGGGCTCTGCTTGCTCTGTCTGCCTGTATGCAGCTGCCCCGGGGAACACTATACCTGAGCAATCCCCAAATTGAATAGACTGTTCTGGGCATAAGTAGCCAGACCTTCTTGGCCCTGGGGAAGGTGAGATTACACCCGTATAGTGCCAGCACTGTTGCAAATGTCTACAGCTCAGAGGAGTGGTTAATGGCATCCATTCTCACCTTCAGTATAATGCTATCCTTGCCATTTTCTGCTTAGCACCTCTCAACATTTAAGAGTTAGGCATGTCAGGAGTGACTCAGAGAAATAACAGATTGGAGTAAGACACGGGTTTGCACACACTCTCAAACAAAAGAATGAGAACTTGTGTGTGGAGGGGGACACAGGGCTAGAGCCTTTCCTGGGAAAGGATAATGGGATCCCCACAGAGCCTGTGTGGGTAACAAGGGGTGCTGGATTAAGGGGAGAAGGAATTGGGAAGCAGAGAGGATCCCAAGCATGATCTGAAAGAGAGGATATAGGGGCATACAAAACCCAGGCATGCGGTATGGCTGGGAAGAGTGAGTGAGAGCGCCTGAAGCACGAGATGGGAGGATGGCCCACATGGGGAAGAGGAGGAAAATGAAAGGCACTGATGTGTGCAAACAGTTGGAAATGCTAAGCTGTGTGACCCGAGTTCATTATTTAGTTGATCACTGCAGAAATTATCTGAGATTGATGGACAGAGATTTATGATAGTAATGAATTTGACTGCAGCCCCACCAATCTGATCAGGAAATGCTTTTTGCTGCAGCCCTCAGGAGAATGGACTAACCCTGTTTTAATGCTTGACTCCTCTCAGAGGACCCCAAAAGCCAAAAGTTAATCTACAAGTGGACTGACGTTGGTGTTCTGGATTATGACAAGGAGACAAAGCTCTACTTGGTCCATAAAACAGATGAGAACGGGCTGGTGAGAGATGAAGAAGGGAGACCCATCCTCAACGGAGGAATAACTCCAGAAGGTGTGTTCCCAGAAAGGCCTTCTGGAACCTGGCATATACTCTGAGAGCCAGTCCATTACCCACACTGGTCCTAGGTATATATGGAAAGGATGTCAAGAAGTCATTTAATCCCTCTCCCTGCATCCTTCTTGACAGATGTCTGTTTAACCTCTCCTGAAAAACCTCCAGGGGAGAGAATTCCACACCTTATTTTGACAACCTATTTGAAGCCTTTCCTGTGGAGATACCTTTCCTATGGAAATACCTTTCCTTTGTCTCTCTCCTTCCCTGCCTTCAAGAAGAGTTAAATGTTGGTCTTTCTGAGCCAGTGCAGGGTGTTAACAGGTTAAGATGAAGTACCCACCTTTTGAAAGGGTTGGAGATGCTGCTAATTCCATGATACTGTCTCTTGCTGTCCTCAGATCCAGTTCCTCATTTTGGTCTCCAGTGTGCCAGACCAATTATATTGTCAGTCAACTAACTGCTGTCAGCACTGCAAGCCATTCTGAGCTTTTCCTTCTCTGTAGACTCTTGTAAGCTTTACCTTCATTTCCCAGGAAGAGCCCCATTGCTGCCATGTCAGTACTGGGTGTCACGAGTTTGCCTGCTGTTTCTGGCCGAAGATCCCCGGGTGTTTGCTCAGCGGGTAGTTTCTGCCAACAGCTTGCGTAAGAAGACACAGGCGCTGCTGCTTTACCACCTGTATGTAGACTGCATGCCCACAGATGGCCTGAACAGCATCAGTGAGAAGAGCCTGGGGAGGATGAAGCTGTTGGCTGTGCATACGCCCAACCTGAAGAAAGAGAAGCGGTAAAGTATCAAGTGCACGTCTAGATTCTCAGCCTACAGTTCATTAACGTTATAGGTCTTCACAGGGATGCAGAATGGGTGGCAGGCAGATCTTGAGCATCCAACTCATAGCCCATAGGTTTCATCTGGTTTCAAGTCTGTACATGCCACCCTCTTGCCCAGAGCTTCATCAGATATAGGTAGGATGAGAACCCTAATGACATGTGCAGGATAGATAATCTGCCAGTGTTCCCAGATGAAGTAGATATATTTCACATGCAGATCCCTGAGCCATGCTTGCACCCACAGTTGAGTGGCCCTCAACAGCAGGCAGGCTGAACAGCACTGGCCTGGCTGACCTTGCTATATCCCTGCCAGCCCTGCTTTCTGCAATTCCATGAATACAGGGCAGCTGGGGGAGGGCTGCACACTTTCATTTACAGTCCCTAACAGCTTCCAGGACACAGATCAGTCATTTCTGAACTGGTCTGCAGACCACCAGCTGTCTCCAGAGAGTTGGCAACTGTCTGCTGATGGCTCTTCTTCCTGTTAACAGCCGCTAAAACAAATCAAAAGCAGATTGCACAGTGAACTGGTGGAGCAAACAGGAGATCTCCACCTGGATACAAACAAGTGTCCCCCAGACGGTGTCTCTTTGAAATGCATTTCATATCAGGAAGGAGTTTTAAGAGTCCCTGGGCTGATGAATCATGAGCCATTGGTAGTGTTACTGGGAATGAGCTGTGACTGATTGCCCTGCTTAGAGACAGGAAGGTGTGAAGGGCTGTGTGGTCTGCCAGCCTGAACTTGAAAGAGAGTAATTGATCTCTGTTTGTGAGCAGAAATATAGTCAGAAAGAAAAGTACCCTGTCTGCTTGAGGTGAAAGATGATGACTTCACAGGGCAGACAGAGCAAAGATTCAGCACTTACACTCATGTCCTGGGTCAGGAAACTGGTGTCCTCAAGGGGTGTTCAGCAGGAGATGTTTGGGAGGACAGTCCAGGTTGCCCACTTTTCTACGGTTACCAGACAGCTTCCTCAGTTCTTGGTTATTTCCCCTCTTCTGTGTAATGCTTCTCTCCCCACAAAACACCTACTGGCAATTTTACTTTGATCTGAGAAAACACTTGAGAAGGCTGCAGTCCTAGTCCCAGGTCTCCACTTACCTCTCTCATTAAACCTCCAGTTGATAGTTTTGCTGGCTGCTCCRTTGTCTGCACAGCTCTCCTAATGCATTTGGTAGTGGGTGAGCTGCTGGGTTAACAAATCCAGGAGAAGTGATTGATAAGTAAATTTTGGAGTAAAGGTACAGATATGCAGTTTTGCTCAAACACTGTGGATTGTCATTGGTTCCATGTCCTTGTAACAGGGTATTAGACCGTTTGTGCTGCCTGGAAAAAGAAGTGAGATTAGACTATGAACGTACGATGAACAAGATCAGCTTTGACAGAGTTGTCATTTCCAAACCTCAGACGTTTTCTTATGTTACCCTGCCAGACAAAGATGAAGAGAAAGTGCCAGAGAAAGGTATGGGTTGCAGAAACTCTCAGGTTTACATTGATGATTAGGGCTCATAAAGGACTGCAGCAGGAGATGATATGAGATTTTGGAGTATGCCTGCTGGTTTTTAGGGTGTATTTGCATATTCAGGTTACCTCAGTATAACACATTACCATCCATCAGCTGTAGTTGCAGTAACTCTGCAAGTGCACCTTTAATGGCATCAAATGCAAAGTAATGCGATTAGCATAGCTGCCTTCCACTCTACACTATGTTAGGGCTCACTGCCTTTCATTTGCTGCGCTCAGTTGTGCCATAGCTCATGCATGAAGGAAGGTCCAAACTGTTTTAGACCCCCAGACTGGAGTAAAATGACCATAGAGAAAGGGGTTTTGCCAATGCACTTCCGTCTTCCAAAAGCTGGAACATGAGTGGCCTCTTACCAGGTGAGATGACTCAGATGAGCCTTGAAGCCTCAGTGAGAAGCCCTTCAAGCCCCCTGTTCTTTATCATGGAAGTTTCATGAGCCAAACCCTCAGGAACATCAGGGACCAAGACAGTCCCTCAGTCTCTAATGGGAGGCTGCAGAAAGTTTCAGAACAGACTCTTTCATCCAGCCATTTGCTGAAACTGCTTACATGTTAAGGCCCATGCACAGAAGGAGAGTCTATCTCACAAGCCCTGTCCTGAAAGGGAGCTGTACTAGAAACTATTCCTCTCAAACAAGAACTGCAATGGCTATTGCAAGTAATAACATGTTCTTTTGTCCGGTGCCAGGGCTCATCTACATCCCAGACTATCCTTTTGATGAGCAACGAGCACACTTCAGTTTCGTCTCGCTCCTGACCAGGCCGGAAGTCATCCTTGCCCTTACACAGGTTCAAGATGAGTGCAACAAGGCAGCTACCATGTCTCTGTTCCACTCAACTTTAGCCAAGCAGGTCCGCTTGGAGGAGTTTGAACAGATCCAGACCCAGACCTTCACTCAGGTGAGAGGAGAAAACCTTGGGGGGGGGGGAGGGGGGAAGACACACATGGGGCAGCCAACAGGGCTCTCTACGTGTATCAGACAGACTCAGCAACTGCTGACTGCCTAGAAAGGGATGAGCTTTCAAAGGAGATATTGTAGGTGAGGGAGGAATTTGCATCATAAAGCCTCAAATTTATTGGGAAGCAGAGAGAATGGGATGAAGGAGCCATAGCCTCTCAGTCAGCGTCAGCCAGTGCCAGCCATGCTCTTAGTCATGCTTTGAACAAGTGGCCACATAGCTACACATCCCCTTTTTCTTCTTCTTTGTCCCTGTGCAGATTACAGTCTGTCTGACACTCTCAGATTTCCTTTTTTTGTGTTTTTTTTTTTTGTTATTTTCCCATTTCTTTTAGCTGCAAGGCACAAGAGCTTTGATTCTTCCAAAGCACTCATGAGGGTAATGCTTTCTTCCACTCTTAAGAACTCTCCTTTATGTGTTTAATTAGATTACTCTGCTTCCAAATGCCAATGAACAGACTAGGAAAAAGTTTGTAATTCTGTGGTAACTTTCACCAGAAGATTTTCATGCCATCTAAATGAGAGTGGCACATTGCATACTGGATATGGCCACACAGAGCACCTATGTGACTTACCTAGAGTTGTGTAGTAAATCAGTGGCAGAGGGCATATGCTGGTCCTTCCCAATCCCATGCTGTTTCAACAAGGTAGTGTTGTCATCTGCTCTGTGACTGAGGTTGTATTATTGCACGCAAACAGCAGCTGTCTGTAGAACAGAAGTGACACTTGGTGGTGGTATTTTAATAAATTAAAACACTGCAGGCTGCTGCTGCCCTTGGCTGCTTTCCCTCGCTTGTCAAGAGAAGGCAAAATTCTGTCCTTCACTTGCTCATCATACTGTCTACACAACCTCTTCTGAGGAACCCTGAAACAGGCAGCTCCCGAGATACTGTTCTACAGAAAAGAGAACAAAAACAAACTATGATAAAAAGAAATAATAGAGCTCTTCTGCTTTTTAGTATCAGCTTTCTTTCTGCAATACTTTTGTCACTGAAGGAGATGTATGGCCAGACTCAGATACCATGTGTGTGTGCATGGATTTGAGGGCTGTTTTATAGCTGCCACCACTCTGAGAATGTTTTTCCTTTTTCACAGCAGAGAAAGGTCCAGCATTCCCAGCTAGCAGCTAACCCTGGCCACGCTGCTTTTCCATCAGCTCTTGGAGGATTACACAGCTTGCTTTGTTTCTTTGCCCTAGGTTCAGATGTTTCTCAAGGATACTTGGATCAATACTCTAAAGATTGCAATAAAAAGCTGCCTGAGAGATATAGGCAAAGGCTGGTACAACCTGGAACAGAGCAACTGTTATGTCTACCAGATGTCCAAGCTGCATAAGCTGATGAAGCGCATCAAATTCAACCTGCAGGACTCTGTGCGCTCTTTGGTTCAGAACTCACTGGTCAGCTTCACCCAGCTTTTACTGGATGCTTGCCATGGTGTCCTGAATTGCTCAGAGGATATGGAATGGGGGGACGATCTCATCAATAGTCCATACAAGTAAGGAGAAGAGAGAAAAGGTCAAAGAGTGGAAAGTGCAGAGAAGTGAAGTGCCCTGTTCTTTCTAATTACCATCTTTGCAAGCCAGCTTTGCACTGGATGGAGGCTTTAGGTTGGGCTGTTCCCCTCACCGCACCATCTAACCCTGCCCCTTCCTTGCCTGGGTCTGGGGGAATGACACGGAGTCAGCTGCTCTGTTAGTACAGATTTCAAGTTGCTGCCTTAGTGGTACGAGTTAGCCCAACAGAACCAAGGTCTGTCACTTTGATATACTATTCTTAAGATTAGCAAATGAATGCTTCCAACACTCTTGAGGAAACATGTAATTACCGGCTAGCTTCTTTTTGGAGCCCAGGATGAGGAATACCAGGAGACTTTATGGCTAGTTAATTCCATTCTTGATTTAAAACTCAGGAGTAGAATCTGTCCTGGGATCTCTAAAGTATACCAAATTCAGGTTGTCGCTGTGCCTGGGATTTTTTTTCCTTTGAGTATTACTTTAGGGATTACTGCACTTCATGGTATTAAAAAGGAAGGTTTAGAAAGTAAAAAGAGAAAGAAAAAAAAAGCCTGCCACTTACATGAGGCCTGGACCAGAGRCTTTGAAATCAGTGGAAGTCTTGACATTGGCTTCAGCTGATTCTGAACCATGCTGGTGAAATTTGAGATTGGAAGAGGTCAATGTTAACTTCTGCAGGGTGTGTTTTAGAAGTATATGGGGGATGTTGCATCCTGATTTGAAGAGCTTCTGCAGTTTCTCTGTAAGCCAGCTCTGATTCTCATCATAAGGTTATGATTTCTGGGGATCCTGGTCTGTCGTTATTGCCACTCCTTTCTCCTTAGATAGACAAGAGGTCTCAAAGTCTTTACTGGTAACTTCAGAGTACAGTGTGCCATGCCTTCATCTGCATGGGACAAACCTCCTCTACTCTGCTCTCCTCTCCTTTCCAGCAGGTTTTTAAGTATCAAGACCATAGCAATATTGTCACATGCCATTTTCTCAAAAAGCAGCTCTGTCGTTCCTCATCTCTTCCCACTGCAGACCACGAAAGAATCCACTCTTTGTAGTAGACCTGGTGCTAGACAGCAGTGGTGTTCACTTCAGCACCCCTGTGGAGAACTTTGAGAAGTCTCTCATTTCTCTGTTCAATAAGGGAATCCTGGCGACCCACACTGTCCCACAGCTGGAGAAGGTGAGTTACTCTGCATAAACAATGATATAGCTGTGCAAGTCTCTTCAGTGCAATGCATCTTGGCATAGGCATCTCCAGTCTTGTACTGAGGGAGAAAGCTTGCAGAAGCACGTAGCTTGGGAATCTAGTTTAATTAGTTTGAGCACAGCAATGTGCTAATGCACTTCTACTCAGACAGGACTTCTCCTTGTACCCCAGTCCTGTAACTGTTCTACATGGTTTAAATCTAGCATGAGTATCTCTGCTTTGGTGCTGCAGGGCTCTATGGAGACATGTCCTAAGCAGCCTGGTTGCCTTGACTGCATGGCAGCTGGTAAAAGCAGACTCATAGGCAAATAGCACCTTTTCTGATGCCATCAGTCTGCTGCAGATCTCTTCTGCATATGGATCCTTTTCCCTATTACTATGGATGACCTATCTCCCTAGATCCTTGTTCTTTGGGGAGTAACATAAAACTCATCAAACAGTTCCTGACATGATGTAGAGGGATGGACTACATGACTTCTCAAAGATGCCACTAGTGATTGTCTCACCCCTCTCCTGGGACAACCCTGTGGAAAACAGCTGAAGTCTCTTCCCAAGCTGAACAGCATGGTTAGCTTTGCTAGCCCTAAAAGACCTTTCCCCTTCTACTCTTCCAGTATGTGCTGGAGAACATATTTATCACAGGCACACCCTTGCTGGAATCAGTGGACCTGCATGAACCAGCAGTGGAAAAGCTACGTGAAACTATACGATCTGCCATGCGAAAGGCACTGATCCCCCTCCAAGCCTATGCCAAGAAATATGAGAAGTTCTTAGAGCTCAATAACAATGACATCAAGTTCTTCGTAAAGTAAGTGGCATCTGACAGAGGTATCTGACCCAAACAGCAAGCCTTTTCAGAAGCTGTTGTGTGGATGTGGCAAGAAAGTGGGGACCTGTTCTGAGCCCATGAGTGTAGGTGACGTGTCTCAGATGTACGTACCTGAGATCAGGCAACCATGGGAGACAGCCTCTGGCTGTGGGCAGTGGCTCATGCTTTTAAAGGAAACTGGTGGTGGCAGTGAGAATTTCTTCCCGCCTCTGACAGCACTCACATTTGTGTCATATTTGTAAATTTAATTGGAGATATTACTGGCCATAAAAATGACTCATCCTGTTTGAAAATCCAGTTAGCACACCTGACCAACCTCCTTCAAATAGTGTCTGTTCAGGCTGATAACATTCTGTAGAAAGTAATGTTTTGTTTCAGCCTGTTTTCACTGCCAAAACTCTTCTTCACACCTATGTTGTTCCTCAGCCTCCATTAGTTTAATGGCCTTCTTTTTAGGTTTCCTGTTTTCTCCTCTCCAGCATCATTAGCTCACAAATCCCACCTGACAAATTCCTGTCTCCTCCCAGAACATATTCAAGTGCCTGCCCTCCCTCAAGGTGCTGCCCCTTGCCTTAATGCCTTTTTCTTTCTTTCTTTTTTTTTTCCCCCTCACTCCTTTTCTGCAGCTAAAACATTCTGTACTCATGTATCCTCTCCTCACACCAACTGTGCTTTAAAAACCATTGTAGACTTGAGTCATTCCCTTTCCTTTCTCCCTGTAACATTCCTCAGGTACTTACCAGTCCCGTGTCTTCTTGTATAAGCATCTTCTGTCACTGGGGGTCTGTCTAGTCCACTACGTGGGTACAGCTGCACTGCAGGCAGGCATAGGAAACCTGGCTTCATCTGCCTGGAGATGGTAACAGTAGCAGTGGAGAGAGGACTGCAGAGGCTTCAATGCAGGCTGGTAACTCAGGATGGATTGGTCTCTGCTGGCATGATGCACTTGACACTGAAGCCTGAGTGATGTCTTTACTCCTATAGTTCCCCRTGCTAAGTTAAAGCTAGCACTCCTGTACTTTACTGTGATACAAACACTCCTCATTTCCTATGTAATCATATCTTTGGTTGTAAAATCTAGAAGGCATTGGCAGCAGCTCAGTCTTGTTTGCAGAATGTTGTCTACATTGGAACAGATGCATGTTTCTGATCATAGTAAACAGATTCATTGTTAATTTCATCTCTTGGTCTTTTGGATAGGCATGTGTGGACATCCTATGAACAGTCTAGATGTTAAAATAATCTTCAGGTCACTTTGGTGTTTTTATTTACAGAGACTACGAAGAGCAATGTCCGTCTTCCCAGGAGATAAGGAGGATAGTAATCATGCATTTGTCTGAAAAAGAGAATGTGGATAACACCCTATCTAGCTCCATTGTCATTGGTCCCTTCCACATCATCACAGAAGGTGTTAAGCAAAATCTGTCCAAAAAATACAAAAAACTTGCCACTTCCATATTGGACATTCTGGCTAAAAACCTCCATTTGCAGGTGCAGAATGTAAGTTGCCTGGTTCAGTAGCCTGTCTCAGTGTCTTGTCTTTTGAGGCCACTGTGTTTGTGAAATGTCCAAAAGACATTCTGAGGATTGACAAAAGACAATTGAGGATACATTAATGAGGACATTTTATAGCTTGCATTGGAGTGTTAAGTTAAAACAAAACAAAAGAGGTGAGATAACCAGAGTCAACCAAATAAAGTATTAAGTGCATTTAATAAATGATGTGCCTGAAAGCTATATCTCTTGAGATAGGAGTCTTCAAGCCTCTGCCATCTCATAAAATATGTTGTGGATTGAAAAGATCTGTCTAGTAGTCAACTGGAAGTTCCTTCTGATTGCTCTCATGATACCTGCAATTGCATCTGTCAGAGGATTGTCTATTGTCTGTAATTCAGTTATTGTCATCATTTCAACTACATACCTGTGGTTCCTCCTCTTCTTTTTTTTGGGCAGTCTCATTCCATCTGAACTCAAGTGAGATGGATGGAGAAAGATTGAGGGGGAAGAAAAAAACAAAAAGAACATCCCTTTAGACCACCTTTGGAGTGGGACATCCCTTTAGACCACCTTTGGAGTGGGACATGGGTGGATCATAGCTGGTTTTCCAGTTTGCCCCTTAGAGGTTAATTACTTGATTTTAAAAGGTATTGCTTAACTCAGTTTTGGTTGACTCAGATGGGGGTCATGAGCTCAATGCCATGAAAACTTTTGCTGTGGCTCGTTGACGGAAGGTCAGTCCTCATCTGGATGAAACTCATCAGCCGCATGGTGAAGCTGCATATCTGCAGTGGTGGTCTACTGTGTTGTCCTGCAGATCTGTGAGGCATACAAAGCCACCAGCTGGAAAATGCATGAGAAACCAAACAGCATTGAGGAGCTGTCTGAACTGCGAGAGTGGATGAAGGGAGTCCCTGAGCAGCTGACTGTGCAGGAGGTAGGGCACACTCCCCTGATGGGCAAGGGACACCAAGGAAGGTGGGGTGTAAACTTGACGATGCAAAGTACGGAGCACAGCTCCACTTTTTTGCTTATATGTCTATGTATGCAAGGCCATAAGATTCCTAGCTATCAGATTTAAAAACACATACCCTGAATACTAATATCTATGTAAAACAACTTAAAATAGCAGTTTAAAATGTTGCCTGAAATGACTTATGTGTGCTTTCTGTTACCTTGATGATCCATTCTCCATTTGTGTACTGTGTCTTCTAAAAACTAGTGCTGTTTTTAAGATAATACTTCTGCTACCAAATGCTTGTATTGCTGTTAACCTATTTGTTCTAACAGGACATTTTACTGCCCAGTTATGTCAAAGCAATTTGCAAAGGAGATTTCCTTCCAGTTGAAGAAATGGGGCAACCAAGGCATCAAGCTGTAAGCTGGCTTGCCCATGCCAAGGGAAGAACCTGCAGGACAACCCTGAATACTCAATTTCTATCCAGCACTTTATCCCCTAGGTCATAATTCTTTTCATTCACATATAACAGAGGACGATATGATGGTATGATCATTCATACAACAAGGGGTTGGAAATCCATTCCCACTCTTCATATAGCAGAGAAGCAGCCTAAAGCACATTAAGCGTGTGCGACTAACACCCTTCAAAGGCGTCTCATGAAAATGAGGTATACTGCAGAGAGTTGTAATCAGTACAGTCTGAAGGTGTCTATTTTACGTCTCTTTCTCTCACCCTGTGCAGGAACTGATCAAGGAAGTCATGGAAGATTACAAGGTCATGGAGGAATTCCTTTACAACCTTACCCAAAAAGATTTCACTGCAAAGTGAGCACAAGGCATTTCTCCCACTGTCAAAGTGGGACACTTTTCAGCAATTACGACTCTCAACACTTCAGGGGCTGATGTGTCTGTCTATCAAGGGCTCTGGCAGAACTTTAAAGTGCCTCTCAGGCTAGATGAGCACAGAACTCCTGAAATGAAGCTTATAGAGAAGCATGGATTCATGCTGTCTTCTGGCCTGGGGCAGGGCAAACCGGTAGCTATTAACCTCTTTAACATACCAAAGCTCTTTTCTTTTTTTTTTCCGGAGACATCTGCAAGGTCTGTAAGCGCGCAGTTTAGTCTGTGTCTGAAACTGCATGGACACATCCAAGGTTGGAACACTCCCAGGGTTTGCTGAGGATTAGGAAGAAACATAATGGCTCATTGTCACTGCATTTCTTATCCATGCAGTCTCATCTTAGTTATTCTTGGCTATGTTATTCAGATTGTGGCTTGACCATGCCACAGTAGCAGAGTCAGGTCACAAACACAGCTACACTGCTTCAAAAGTCAGCTCAGCCCTGGAAGCTGCTCTCGCATGACATGGACTCGGTCCAGTACGTCTGCAACCTGAAGAGTCTATGCAGTGTGCTCCTGAAACTGGAAACATGGGATGCACAGTGCAAAGAAAACTCAGCAACTGCAGGAAATCAGCTCAGCTCCAGAACTGCTTAGCACAGCTGTAGCAGTGTTCCCACTAGCCAGATCTGGCACATGCAGAATTAGTAGATCACTGCATCCCCAGGTGCTGGTAAGGATATGACTGCAAGGAAAAGCTGCAAAGCTTGCAGCTGGCATTGCACACAAGCTGAGAAGTCCAAACAGCGTCATAGGTGGGCCACTGCTGAGCAAGGACCAAGAAACCCTCCCTGGCGTGAGCCTGTATCTGCAATGCACTCCCCAGTGCATTCTGCAGATGCTTTATTACACAGGCCTTCCCTTTATCTGAGGTATCCTGGCCACTCACTGCCCCGCATAACAGGAGACCGGCTTTTTCAGTAGCCCTGTAAAGCCACAAACCAGGAATCTGACCCCATTTTGTTCAGTTTCTTGTGAATGCATTCAAAGACAGACAGTCCCTCTGGATGCCTAGCATTATTTTGCCGTCTCCTAGCTTTTCAGCAACATCCTGGTTTTCCTCCTTTTAAAAAGGCCCTCTGCCTCTCCTGAGCCTTCTCTAATTGAATAGCCTGGTCACAAAGACAGCATATCAACAAGAAAAGCTGGAAAAAAATATGCTTTGTTGAAAACACGTGTGTTTCTGTTGGTATTAAGCTTCCTTCGTGGTGGGAGCTGGTTTTCTCATTCTGTTATTTTCAGCATTTCAAGCATATGCCCCAAAAGCTTTTTTTTCTTTTCTTTTTTTCTTTTCTTTTTCCTTTTATGTTATATCATGTGAGTGCAGGTGGGCTGCAAGTTACTGGCCCCTGAAAATAATTATGCAAACCAAGTCCATTCAGCTCCAGCACCTGGAGGAGGAAGAGAAATTTCGCAAGATCCAGCTCATGGATCAAAACAACTTTCAAGAGAGGCTGGAGGGGATGCAGGTATTAAGCCATTGAGAATATAGACTGTGCAGAGAAGTAGAGCTGGAAGCTCTTGTGATCAGCCAGGTGGGAAACCTTAGATGAGATTTTAGTGCTTTTAGGCCAATGCAGTATTGGACAAAAAAATTGTCAAAAAAAAAAATCTACTTTTTACTGGAAATTGGGTTTTTGATTAAGAGCTTCATTTTTGTTTGAAAGTCAACACTTCATAGAAAATATTGATTTTTCACAGGAAAGTTGTTTGCTAAGATGCAACAACATTCTCATTCTGAAAGCAGCAGTCTGGGTACCACATGCACCTCTTTTTTTTTTCTCCTGTGTACTCAGTTCCCCACAGAGCATCTACCACGGTGTGCTGCCATCAAAGGGGAAAATATGGCATTCAGTCAGGGAACACACTTTGGGAGAAAGACCCTGAAATAATAGCAGAGTTTTGGAGCTGAGATACCTCTGCTTTTCACGAAAACAGTTGACAAGTAATTTTTCAACAGAAGCTTTTACCTCTAGAAAACATACCATCTTGGAAAGGCTGTAATCAAGGATCTAGATTATCTCAAAAGAACCCTCCCAAAATGATAACACCCCAGCTTTGTACTTTAAAAAAAAACCAGCAAGGCTATTAGAGAAGCTCTGGATATGCTGTTGTTAAATAATTCTTGGAAATAGACTAATACATAGAATAAAACTCCCAAAATGATAATACCCCGACATTGTACTTAAAAAACAAACAAACAAACAGCAAAGTGATCAGAGAAGCTCTGGATATGCTGTTGTTAAATAATTCTTGGAAATAGACTAAATTACCTGGTAGAACTATGATTTTCATTTCACTGATTCTGTAATTACTGACAGTATAATTCAGTAACAAGAAATTTGGACATAGATTTATTCATCCTACTCTTTGGTGGCCAACAATTGGTCACAAAGACAAAAAAGCAGCCAGTCCCTACATTTGCATTTTCAGCTACCTGATCTGCAGTTTTTGCCTCTCCTCACCACTTCCTTTGTGGTCTAAACAGAAATAGAACTAGATTAAGAGAGAGAAAATTATGAGCTTAAAATTCTTACCTTTGAGTGTAGAGAAAAACAGACCAAGAAGTTGAGATTTCCTGAGGCAGCACTCAGCTTCAGAGCCACACCTCATGCCTGCCATTTCTCTTCCAGCTGAGCGTGGGTGGGTTTTCCATCCAGGTGGACGTTAGCCGAGCTCATGAGTTGGCTAATGAAGCAAGGCGGATCAGAAAGCAGCAGAAGGAGCTTCAGAATTTGGCTATTCTCTGCAACAACAGGGAAAGGATCTTTGGGATGCCAGTTACTAATGTAAGTGTCAGATCCTGTCTCCTACAGTGCATACTACAGAACCCTAGTCTTTGTTGGGCCTTCTAGGTGTTATGTAGAGCAAATAACGAGTCATAATTCCCCAGGGGGAACAGTAGTTCCCCATAGCATCATATATTTGAGATAAAGGCATTTCTTCCCTCTTTCATACTCTTTTGGTTTCTCTGATACTGACTAGAGAAGCTTAGCAGTCCCTTAGGGTGACCATGCTGCTCAGTCACTCCACTGCACTGCAGAAGAGCTACTCCCAGAGGAGTGTGGAAGGCTGTTCATAGACCTGATATGGTTACTTTTTTGAGAGACTTCAGGGGTACATACTCAGATCTGAGTGATGCCAATGAGCAGGAGTTGGATGGGGAAAGTCTTGAAGCAATAGTTAAGATACATCAGCTTCCATAAGGCTTTTACTGCGGTTATATAGACATGAATAGCTATGACAAATACTTTAGTCGAAAACACTCATTTTTCCTGTAGCTGTTCAGCTGCCAATCTGTCATTGGCATCCATGTCCATCCCAGTCTGGCAGCAGAGCAGAGGCAGAGTTTACGTGGTCCTTTTTCATCTCTCAATCTGTGGTTACTCCTCCGTCATTGTAAGGACCCAAGTTTCAATGACATGTCACATGCACTTTGTCTGAGTGTGCAAGGACCACTGCCCACCAGAATCTCCTACTGCGACTGAGCATTTGCTGAGGCAAGTGAAGTGAGTGCTCTTCATGCTAGGCATGTGGTGCATGCATAGCTCCAACAGATGTATTTTGGCCTGAAGATGTAACACCCAGCTCTGCTAGTCACTCTCCCTTGGAATCTACACTGTGGTCCTAGGCCTGCATGCGAAGAGAAACTGATACATGCTCTTGAAAGTACATGCGTTTTCTCATTGCTTGCTTGAGATTCACAAAACAATTGTTTCCTTTTTTTTGGCTTTTTGACATGAAAACTGTTGTCCAGAGGAGTATACATTTGTTGTTCATGCTTGCTTTTTCTGTCTTCCCAAAGTACGGTAGGTTATCCAGGATGGTTAAGGACTTCCAGCCATACTATGATCTCTGGACTACAGTGTCGGACTGGATGCGCTGGTATGACAGCTGGATGAACGATCCTCTCACTGAAATTGATGCTGAGCAGCTAGAAAAGAATGTCAATGAATCTTTTAAGACGATGCACAGATGTGTGAGGCAGTTCAAGGATTCACCAGGTAGCTATGCTGTCTGGGGAAAGGAAGCTGGTGCACACCAGCATACTGATGTGAGAAATGTCACAGAAAGCTCAGATCAAGGATTGTCAGACTGTCATACTGGTGAGCTGTGTGTATTAGAGACAGCTGAGAAAATGCTAGCAAAGTTGTTTTCCACTGAAAATGTGGGTTGAAGTGCCTGCTCAAGTTAGGCAGCAAACGAACTTGAATACAGATCTTCCATGGGCTGTTCTCTTGGCCATTTTTCTCCTCACCATTGGCCACTGAATTTAATGAAAAGCCAGAAAGGATCTTTTTTTGTTATGAAGAAAATGAAATTCCAAAGTCTAGAAATGATATGTGGAATGCAATAATTGGTTTCCTGTCTACCCGAGTGAGTATCAAGTTTAGATGATCGCATCCAGCCCTTCCAATTCATGTGAAGGCCTTTTAATCATGGCTCCTAAAACTGGAAGTGAGACTTCAGTCATAGCTTAACTTCCTATTCCATGATTCTCAAAGATGCGTTGGTCATTCTTGAGAGCTAATTCTAAAATCTCCTGCCAGATGGTTTAGATTGAAATATGTTTTGCAGTGGGAGATTCTTGATTCATCCTTTTTAACTTGAACTCTCTCTTAAACAATGCCATGAATCAGCCCCAATGGAGGAGGTGATGAGTGGATGCGTGAGTAAGTATGAATCATTATGGTAAATAGAAATACTAAGAATACCTGCTTATATTCATTGCAATATCCTGCAGCACCTGATACAATATATGCATTGGTCTTGAGGCTGTCTGTCCTTGCATGCCACCCTGCAGAAAGTGTGAAGTGGTAGCAGCTCCACTGAGAATGTGCAGTGTGGCTACTCAGGGTGCTATCAAGAAGCACATGCTATAGCCAGAGTTCAGAAAGGAAGCAAGTCCCATATTTGTTGCCTGCCCATTGCTTTACTCTCAATAGCACAAGCTAAAAAAGAGCACGATATGAATGGTGCAGAGATGTGGGCTTCCATGACATCCTGGAGTGCAAATTTGGCATACACTGAGCCCTTTCCTTATGACTTTGCCCTTCCTATGAGGCAGGAGTAACCCTGGCTTTGGTGTGGTCATAGGCAAGGTCGCATGCTTTCCATTTCCGTAGCAAGCTATGATCCTAGCCTACCTCTAGCTCCCATGTATAGTGTCCATCTTGTATTTAGGATGGACTGAGCTGAGGTGTGAGATATCTCACAGCCCCCATCTTGTTAAGGAAGTGAAGATCTCCTAGGAATGGTCACCAGATCTTCTAAAACATCTGCTGACAGATGGGGTTTGACTGTGCTTAGGCCCATATTAAGGCATTAAACGTGTTTTGTTTCTCATCTTCCAGTGAGCTCTAGGCTAAAGCACACTTCCTCTTAGCACAGACTTGCTTGTAACAGATTTGTGGCCGAGAGGCAGGTCTGCTTCTGGGAGTGGGCCTCAATCCTGGTTTAGTAGAAGTGTAGAGAGAACCTTTGTGTCCGCATTCCTTCAAGCTTGCATTTCCCAGTGCTCTCTCTCCTGCTAGTTACCTCTGTACCCTGTGTCTACAGGCACATCAGGGTTCAGATGACTTCTTTTAGGAAGTTCCTTAAGGCAACTTCCTCACTTGCTGTTGTTGCTGATGTTCTTCCGTTTTTTTCCCTGAAAGCCTGCCGGGATGTGGCAGTGGAGCTCCGGGGCAAGATTGAAGAATTCAAACCATACATTCCCCTAATTCAAGGGCTGCACAATCCTGGCATGAGGAACCGGCACTGGGAGATGCTCTCAAAAGATATTAACATCAATATCAAGCCACAGGCTGGTCTGACATTTTCTCACTGCTTGGACATGAAACTGCTGGACCACATTGAGAGCATTGCCAGAGTAGCTGAGATAGCCAGCAAGGAGTACGCCATTGAGAGCGTGAGGAATGAGGGACTTACCATTGTCTTTCTTTGTTTCTCAAAGGTGTTTCTGTTGGACTTCTGTTGAGCAGGCAGTACCTGCTTTGGTTGATGTTTACGTTCTCCAAGAGCATTATGCACATTCTGCAGCACAAGTGAGAAGATTGCTGCCCTCGGAGGCGGGAGCAATGACCACACAATTACATTCACACATTATAAGAAGTTATTTCTCCTCACACAAAATGTACAGTTGTAGCATAACAGCCCTGAATGGTCATTATGCTGACCCACTGGTTGGTTCCTACACCCCAGTTTGGGATTAGTAACTGTTAAATTAAACTAATTGGATGGTCTGCATTCTCCCATTCAAAACTTATTTCAGGGAGATTAGCTGTGACTGGAAATGGAGGTGGCAAATCCTTTAACACAGTAAATGCATGCAGGGATGCAGGGAGGACTCTCTGGCTCCAGAGATTCATAGGTTAGATAGTCTTTCAGCTTCAGGTCACCAGTTCTGATGTGACCTAAGGTGGTCTTGATTGAAAGTCATTACCATCTGACAGCTTTTGTTCTCTGAATTCTCAGGCGAGTTCCCAGTGGATAGCTGCCTCCTTCACAAAGCTGTTATTACCATAATCATTAATAGGCACTCTGCTGGCAGCCTCTGTGCTTCCAGTAGCATAAATGGGCCTGGAGATGGAACTGCCCTTTTTTGCCCTCAAGGTGCTCCTTTCAGGGCAGTGCTGAGGTATTTGAGTCCCTGGGCAATGCAGAGGAAACGTGCTGTTGCTGAATGTGTCATGCATTAAATACATGGCTGCAGTTTCCAGTAAAATCCAAGAATAAAAATCTGTCACTTGTATAGGAGAGGCAGTAAGAGAGATGTGGAAGCTGAGATAAACATTGCAGTTTGTATCTGAAAATTAAATTGCTGTCCCTCTGTTCCAGGCACTGGACAAGATGGAGACTGAATGGAGCTCCATTTTTTTTATGGTGATGCCTTATAAAGACACAGATACCTTTATTCTGAAGAGCCCTGATGAAGCTTCTCAACTACTAGACGATCACATTGTCATGACTCAGAGCATGTCCTTCTCACCATACAAGAAACCTTTTGAGGACAGGATGAACACATGGGAAAACAAGCTGAAGATGACACAGGTATTGGTCTCCCACCCAGTCACCTGTGGTAAAGGCAGGCATCTGGTCTGTGCTGCCATGCTTGAACACAAACACTGTCTGGTTGCAGTTAGGGAACTGGGTGGACTCTGTCAAGAGGACATCTGTCTTCAGGGAGGAAAAGGGCCTGCCAAAGCACTCTGACTCTAGTAAATGGGACAAGCTCAGAGTTTTATTCTGCAAACAACAGTGAGGAAATTCCAGCCCTTTTGCTACCAATGACAACACCTTCCTTGAGTTCACTAGGGCCAGGACTCTCCCATGGCTGTGGGTAGTTGTACTGGCATCCCTAATAGCATTGCACCACCTGGACTGTACAGATTCTTACAGGCCCTGCAATAATCATGTCAAACTGCAGGTTCAGTCCATTCCATGCTAAGCATTTGCATCTCAGTGTAGGAAAGCATATGAAGGACTGCTGTTTAGAACAGGTCTGGCAGACTGTGCCATCACTTCTACATCAGACCAGAGGCTGAAGGCACAGCATCCAGCAGGACTCAGCCAGCAGAACAACATTTTGCTGCAGGAGAAAAGTTCCCCTACAAGTATCTGACTGGAGAACTTTATGTAAATGCCTGTTTGATGCATGGCAGCATTGTTATCTGTTATTTTTAATTACACTATTCTGTTTATTGGTGTTTATCATTTGGGTTTGCCTGGGGCCATGGGCTGTCAGACT
Source organism: Apteryx rowi (assembly GCF_003343035.1). NCBI lineage: Eukaryota > Metazoa > Chordata > Aves > Apterygiformes > Apterygidae > Apteryx > Apteryx rowi. Next base: position 92,901 of record NW_020449708.1, on the reverse strand, counting down.
GCTGGCCTTGGATACAGAAATGCTTCTCCAGGCCTTAAGGCAGCAGATGATATGGGGAATCCAGTTATTTACTCTGTGGTTTTGATTGTGATGTTTTGTGTTTTGTCCCTGACTTTCCTGCTTCTCTTGGTTGCATTTATTCCTGTCACTGAAGGCCCACTATTCCCCTTCTGGGAAGTGGCTTGCTGATGGAGTATTGCAAATACAGCTGTCTGCACTACCAGAGAACCCTACCCCTTGTGATGTCTAGGGACTGTTTGTGATCAGGGAACAGTATTCGTGACTAAGGCTGCTTTTGCTCTGGCAGTCTGAAAGGGAGGCAAATGTTTCAGCTGCTTTGCAGTGTTGGGCAGGTTCCCCACACCGTCAAACCTTCCATGCCTGAAAACAGAAGATGATGTTCTTCCAGCCTAATTCTTGCTCATCTGAATGCCTGACAAACAGGGTTCCTGTCTGATGTCTAACTTAAATGTTTAGCTCTTCATTCATTTTCTTGATTCAGAGCGTTCAAAGATCTTTCCACAGATTATTCTGTAGGCAAGGCTGTGGCTGAGTTATATCAGGGAGGAGAGAGGATAGGGCAGAATTGCAGAGTCTGTGGCATTTTATTCCCCCCCCCCGCCAATCTCTTTTCACAAAATAAGATCTTACTAGCACATAGGGCTATCTTCCATAAAATACAGAAACACTGAACTACCACAGCAGTTTGATCAAGCACCACAGAGTTCCTAGGAGCTTTAGTATTAGCTTACACATAGATCTAAATTGCACCCCTTAAACCGGTGGGTGTTGATTCTGATGCCTACTGACAGTAGCTAGCAAAGAGGATGTTTACATTATTTCATTGTTAACTGTTTTGGAAGGAACTTCCAGCTCCTGGCTGGAGCGTCACCTTTTTTAACCCATTTTAGTGCACAAATTGACTAGTAGATTCATGCAGTGGTGCTCTGACATGCTCTTTTTCCCACTAGGATGTCCTAGAGGAATGGCTGAACTGCCAGCGCTCCTGGCTGTACTTGGAGCCCATCTTTAGCTCAGAAGACATCAACAGACAACTCCCAGTGGAAAGCACACGCTACCAGACCATGGATAGGGCCTGGAGGAACATCATGAAAAATGCTAAGGAAAACCCTGAGGTATGTGCCTTGATGAAAGCCAGTCCATATATCTCAGATCCTTGGACCTGTACTCACAAAAGGGCTGCCCTTGAGCCATTGGTTTTTGTAATGGTATGGGTCACAGACACACTATATAAACCATGAGACTTTGCGCAGGGTGGTGTGCTAGGTTTCTTCTCTTGGAACACGGCCTTGCATTCTAGTGTCCGAACCCACAGAGTCATTCCCTGCAATGCCATGCACCAACCTGTCCTTCCTCACTGAGTGGAACAAACCTACCCCAGAGACACTCTTCAGCATGTGGAGTCCCTTGGTCCTGCCTCTCACTTCCACTCACATAATCAGACATGCTATGACCTTGATATGTAAGATCCGTTGCAATTCCTCCTTTAGAATGACTTTCTAAAGTTGCTTAGAGACATGGTTTGGATCTTCTGCTGCCCTTGGCCTGCTTCTATGTCCTGGTACCACTGCTCCACACTCTTCTGTTTTCCCGTCTTTACTCCCCAGGACTCCATCAACACTTTTAACTTGTATTGCAAATTTTGGTATTTAGAGGAACCCAAAAATGTGTTTGTCACATCCCTAAGTGCTGTTTCCCCTCCTTGCCCACAAAACTCGCACCTCTCCAGATCCCTGTGAAAGTACTCCTGTGAATGAGTCATTTAGATCCTATCAGTAACATCACTGGGCAACCCAATTATCTCCACTGCCTTATCTCCCACATGCTCAGAATACCGATACTTCCTCTTTCCCTCACTCTGTTTATAGGTGATTTCTTTGTGTCCTGATCCTAGACTACTAGAGAACCTGCAGAAATGTAACAAACTACTAGAACTTGTGCAGAAAGGTCTGAGCGAACACCTAGAGACCAAGAGAAGTGCTTTCCCCAGGTAACCCCAGATTTCAGTGTGTTGGATCACACTTCTTGGTTCAGAAAGTATCAAAGGCAAGGCTCACTCCAGTTAGCTCTGCCAAGACAGAGCACGGCAAAAAAATCTAAGCTTAGTATACAAGACTTGAAACACCAGCAAGACCGTGCCTTTCAATGCTGCCCTCTGATGGGGAGAAAACAGGCAAACACAAATGTCCCAGGTTATGGCCAGTCCGGTAGCATCATTGCCTATCTGTGCCTTTTGGTCCTGATTTGTTTAGAAATGATGAGGAAGAGTAAAATGGAAACCTCAGAGTAACTCTGTCCCTTATTCCTGTAGGAATACACACCATTTCTTGATACTCATTTAAACCCGCTTTGCGTGGGAATAACTGACTTCTGCAGATGAAGGAAAAGTCTTCCTCTGTCTCTGCAAAGGTGTGGATAGCTTAATGGTAACTGGACCATGACCGCTACTCTCCTGCACAAAGACGCCAGTGAACAGTCAAAAATAGTGTCTCTAACAATAGATTTATTACTCATCTTGCCAGGACTCAGTCCCTGGTGCTACGGTGAAGAGAGCCTCCCCTCACCCTTCGCTCTTTGTTTCCAGATTCTACTTCCTTTCAGATGATGAGCTGCTGGAAATACTGTCTCAGACAAAAGACCCTACTGCTGTACAGCCTCACCTCCACAAATGCTTTGAGAATATTGCACAGGTAGGTAAAACAAGCACCTTAGTGACTTGGCCCACCTTTGGAAAGCTGCTGGCATGGGAACTTGGAGGTGTTCCCAGATCTGGAGGAGTGTTCACATTCTACTGTGCAGAAATGCATCTTCTGGAAACCTATAACTATATGTAGGCATTGCAAGATGCAGGCTCAACAGCCAGAAGAAGACAACAACTTGGTTCTTTCAGATAGCTTCTTCATTTCCACGTGAAATAAAAGAGTTGAGCTAATTTTGCCCTTTTCTAAACAGCATTAAGAAAGGAGGTGAATAGTTAAGACTCCCAGTCTGCAAAGCAATACAACATATCTTCAGCATACTCTGTGGAAGGGTAGCAGTGCTCCACAGTAACTGGCTGCCCTGCAGTGGGATTTATGCAACACCACTTTGAAATGTCTAAAGTCAGACATCTGCCTATGAACTGAACACCTTCAATTGCCTTGTGGACAATGGAGAAAAACAGGCATCTTCAAAGGGCAACTTACTGGAATTCTCTTAATTGCCCATCTTAGGATGAGAGGATGCTCCCTCTGGAAATGCCTGTGCCTTCCACTGGTTACCCATGGAGGCCAGGAGAAATAGCTCAGATTTAGCTGTTTACTTCCAGACACCTAGTCTGTGTGGAATCCCACACTTGCTGACAGCCGCGGGAGAGAGTAGGAATGAGCAAGCCTGAACTAAATTAGGTTTCTGCCTTCATCCCTACTTAGGAGCTGGGGTTAACCCTGCTATTTTTCCTCCTTATTGTTCCTAAAAGACTTCAGACTCCATGACTAGTCACAGCTCAAACCACCACAATACTCAGGCACTGAATCCAATCTCCTAGTCATTAGCTTGGGAAAATAGGAAGGAAATTGAATTGGAAACCTGTTGCAAGGCCATTGGAATAAATAAGGAGTCTTTCAGTGATTTGCTGGGGCATTGGAGAAGCTGTTACAATTTTACTCTTAAAACAGGGCACTTTGACCTCAAGGGAAATGATCTGACACTGAATAGGAATCAAGGGTTTGGATCCTAGACATGCAATGAGAAATGTTCATCCAACCTACAATTTGATTGACTTCACTTGAGTTAAACCAGGGAAGTGAAACTCTTCTTTTCATATAATCATTCTCCATTTGCTGGAGAGTTAATTTTGCATGTTTGTGGTACACTTTATTATCATTATCCACAACCAAGTTTGGTGCCAGATTTATAATAAGCATACGCCACTATATCTGGGCTATTCCTCAGCAGCAGGAAGGCAGGGCTAGAAAGGAAACTCTCCATTCATGTCTCCTGCTGTGCTTCCTCTATTAGCTACTGTTCCAGGAGGACCTACAGATCACACACATGTACTCTGCTGAAGGAGAAGAGGTGAGGCTGTTTGTTCCCATCTATCCCACTGACAATGTGGAGGACTGGCTGCTGGAAATTGAGAGATCCATGAAGGCCAGTGTACGAGACAACATAGAAAGATCAGTTGGTGTTTATCCAGAGGTAAGAGTTTTATCCCAGACTGACTGATGGCTCAGATGCCTTGGCTCCAGGCTAGCCGTAGAGGTCAGTGATGGGACAGATGAATTGGTCATACTCTACCAGTTTTAAAATACAACCTTTAATCCTCTTCTACGTGGGTCAAGTCCAGAATGCCCAGTTCAGCAAGCAGATGATGGTCCAGAAGGGCCAAAGAATTCAAACTCTGTACACTCACTTGACAACCACAGAATATTTCCCAGCAACATAGAACAATCCTGTATGAATCCATTTCTATTCCTCTCTCCAGGCAGCTTCCTCTTTATAGAGATCTGCCCCCTTCTGTCTTTTCCTTCAGCCCTCGTATCTCATATACTGTGCTAGGAGCTGGTAAAGGCAACCAAGGCCCCATGAACCATTGGTTTCAGTCAATGTACACAGGGGATGCATCTCAGCTCTGCTCTCTGTGTGAAATATATACTGGTAGAAAATCTAAATTTTGATTTCTTGGGGGCTAGGGAGACAGAAGGGCTGAAGAAGGAAAAGGCCTCAGGTATTCCTATTACTGTTTTCTGTTCAGTCCAAAATTTTAAACTAGGAAAGCGAGGACAAGCCAGAGGAGAGGAAGCATTCTTTCGGCTCCCACACATTCCCAGTCTTTATCTGCTGGTGGCCATTTGTAGCTGGTTACTAACCTGCAGATGGCATAGCAGAAGAAAGGTAGCTGCTGTATGCGGCGTCCAGAGAGCCTGTGTCTGGAGGAGATTTCTTTGTGGCAACTGGAGAGAAAATGGAAGTCTTCTCAAACAAGAAAACAGTTCTTTCTGCAACAAATTAAATATGTGTTAATGATGGATCTCAGAACAGGGAGATTTAGAAATAAAATAAATTGTCTTATCACTTTTTTTTTTTTTTTAAAAGACACCACGTACTACATGGGTTTTGCAGTGGCCTGGCCAGGTGACCATTGCTGGCTGTCAGATTTTCTGGACAAAGGAGGTGTCTGAAGCTCTGGAAGCTGGAGATTTGGCCAGCAGGCTTTTCCCACAGCTGAGTACTCAGGTAAGAAAGTGAATGTAAGGGTAAGATTTTGCCACACTGAGACTTGCTGTCAGTCATCAGACCTGAGATCACTTAAAAACACAGGCAGGACAATGCTGTAAGATAAACAGTAATGAGTATGCCATCAGGGCTTCCAGAGCTTGTGCCCTTGTCTTCTTAACCCAAACCTCCACAGATATGTTACCTGAAATTTGCTCCCAAAAACCTAGTCAAGTCCAAGCATGCCAGAATGTGGCATTGTTCTCCTGGAGATACAATCCTGCATTGCACAGCTCAAAAACAAGTAATAAGTCTTTATCATCTTAATCATTAGTGTATTTGTCATCATAACCCTTATATTATCAGCCCTGTACATTATATTATTATCTGAAGTCAGGAAGAAAATGAAAGATAACTTCTCCAGAGTTACCTGGACACAGCCTACGATCTGGACTTAGCATACATACCTTAAGGTGGATTGCATTGCATTAATGCAGCCTAGGTTTTTGAGATATGGCTTGCTCCAGAGTATGTTCTTTTCCTCACTCAGCTGGGTGGTCTGGTTGCCCTGGTCCGTGGAAAACTGTCTAAGATGCAGCGAGCAGTGTTATCAGCTCTCATTGTGATTGAAGTCCACGCCAAGGATGTTGTAGCAAAGCTGATTGAGGAGAATGTGACAGGAGTGAATGATTTCGAGTGGATCTCCCAGCTCAGGTAGAGAGAACAGCTGTTGAACCTCAGCTGGCCTCACTGGCCAGTCTCCATTCTCCTTATCCGTCAGTTGTGTCTGTGACACGTGGAAACAAGCATTTGCCTAGTCTGTACATAGTATTCCTGAGTCTCCGCTAACACCCTGGTGAGGAGCATGGTTAGAATCTCCCAAGGATGCCAGTTCTGAGGCATCTGAGACAGACCCTGTCTTGATGGCATCTGCTTTGGCATGTGAAATACAGATTAAGTTCTGCCATGGTATTTTAAATTCCTCAACATGAAAGAGCATGCTCCTGCCCAAGAAAGCTTAGAATACTTGGTATAACACCAAATTTCAGGTCCTGTGAGAGCTCCTGACCACCCCGTTGCGTTACATTATCCTTCCCTCTCTAAAAGTGTCAAATCCTATGACATGTAGGTCTCCAAATCTGTGAGTTATCATCAACAGGCTGCAGTATTATGAGCTACTGTATTGTCCACTAGCCAGTGTTTATCTTTCTGATGTCATGTTCACTTATCATTAGATACTACTGGACAAGGGGGGACCTGCACATCAGAGCTGTCAGTGCCGAATTTATCTATGGCTATGAGTATCTGGGGAACAGTGGCCGTCTGGTTATCACACCCCTCACTGACAGGTAAGGAGATTGTTTTCTGAATAATAAACACTATAGCATTTTTTTTTCCTGGATGAACAAGCCTCTTGTTAGGGATTAAACCAAGGGTGTGACCATGCCAGTCTTTCTCCTTAAAGTGTTTAAATAGAAACTGTACAGTAAAGGATTGCCTGAAATGAGGGCAAAGAAAAGCTCTGGCATAGGTTCTACAACATTCTGGGGAGGAATAACCCCATGCACCAGGACAGGTTGGGGGTTGACCTGCTGGAAAGCAGCTCTGTGGAGAAGGATCTGGGAGTGCTGGTGGACACCAAGTTAAGCATGAGGCAGCAATGKGCCCTTGTGGCCAAGAAGGCCAATGGTATCCTGGGGTGCATCAGGAAGAGTGTTGCCAGCAGGTSGAGGRAGGTGATTCTCCCCCTCTSCTCAGCCCTGGTGAGRCCMCATCTGGAGTRCTGCRTCCAGTTCTGGGCTCCCCAGTACAAGAGGGATGTGGCACTACTGGATCAAGTCCAGCGAAGGGCTACAAAGATGATTAGGGGACTGGAGCATCTCTCTTATGAAGAAAGACTGAGCGAGCTGGGCCTGTTTAGCCTGGAGAAGAGAAGGCTGAGAGGAGATCTTATTAATGTGTACAAGTATCTTAAGGGAGGGCGTCAAGATGATGGAGCCAGACTTTTTTCAGTGGTGCACAGCGACAGGACGCAAGGCAACAGGCACAAACTGAAACACAGGAAGTTCCATCTGAACATAAGGAAAAACTTCTTCACTGTGAGGGTGACAGAGCACCGGCACAGGTTGCCCAGAGAGGTTGTGGAGTCTCCTTCTCTGGAGATATTCAAAAGCCGCCTGGACGCGATCCTGTGCAACGTGCTCTAGGTGACCCTGCTTGAGCAGGGGGGTTGGACTAGATGATCTCCAGAGGTCCCTTCCAGCCTCAACCATTCTGTGATTCCTAGTGATCAGTGCTCTGACCGATTGCTTTCACTTTCCTGATTCTTAACGTAACGTTCTGACTTGTATAAAATGCCCACCTGATAGCTAAGGAACACTTGTACAAACCGGTATATATGAACATCTAATACTCTGAAATATGCAGCAGCCATAATAGTTATGCCCTTTTAACAGTCCTTCTTCTGGAGAGTGAATTTGCAGCCAGTGGCAGAAGGATTTATCCATGCAGGCCCCCATGAATACTAATGAAGACCACAGAGCTAACTCTTTTGCAGAGTCCTGCGTAGGAATGCAGTTCTCTGGAGTAATACAGGATGGATTCCTACCTGTCATGTTGTCTCCAGCTGGATAGATCATGGCTCTTTTACTGAAAGCAGTAGCAGAAATTTTTCTTGTTATCTCGTCTCTTCTTTGTTTTAGGTGTTACCTGACGCTTACAGGAGCTCTGCACCTGAAATTTGGAGGAGCACCTGCAGGACCAGCAGGAACAGGCAAAACAGAAACAACAAAAGACCTGGGGAAAGCAATGGCCATCCAAACTGTGGTGTTCAACTGCTCCGACCAGCTTGATTTTATGGCAATGGGAAAGTTCTTCAAGGGACTAGCCAGGTACAATGAAATGCTGAATGTCATTATCAAAGAGTAGGTAGAATACAGGCATGCTTGCCACTGGGGTTTGGTGGGTATTTTTCATAGCAGCCCAGAAGAACAAGCAAGGCCATATAAAGGTGATTACTGTGTTCCAGAATGAGCAAAGCTACAAAATGCCTGTCCAGAGGGAAGGACAGGGCATTGTTGAGCCAGTAAAATAAAAAAAGAGGTCCTGTTCCTTTAAAGCATAATTAAAATGCTTTGCACCCATCCACTATTAGACATGTCTGCAAATGTTTTCAGCTCTGGCCTTTGCTTTAATATCTCACACACTGGACTGAGATTTAGTCCAGAAGCTGCTTAATCTTAAGAAAGAGAGTGAAAGAGAGAGAAAGCTGAGTGTATCCAAAATTGAGTAGCCAAGAGAGACTGCTTTAAGCCCTGAGGAATCCTCTCAGAGAAGCTTCCCTCTTCTCTACATATCAAACAGAGCTGGTCCAATTAGTCCATTGCATGCTGGTGAATCTGAATTAGTTACTCCAGCAAATGCTGATACTGTTTTCTCAAGTGTTTTCTTTATAAGTAATTTCACTTCATTCTTAAACCATACCTTGTGGGAAGATCACCTTCCTCATATATATGCTTGTCTTCCAAGCTTTAGAAAAATGGACTTGAGAGATGTCTAAATTACATCTACTGCACTTACAGTCCAGGTACAAAATAGGAATGCAGCATGACACTTCTTTCAAGTCTTAATCTGTAATATGCAGAATTTGTGTCAGGCTCTAGGGTCAGATGTAGCTGTGGTTGTGGCATGCATCTTTTTGCTCGTCACGTGACCTGGAATGCGTAGTCAGGGAGAGGGGCTACAACCCCTTGCACCATGCCAGTATATGGTGGCTGTATCCTTACCTGGCATGGGATGTTAGGGGCCTTTTAGGTTCACTTCTTGTCTCTGTGCTGCCACCCCAGGATGTGGATATGTAATATCTAGATCCAGCTGAACTTGTGACTTTGAGTTTGCTCCAGTTTGATGTTCCTGACTCCCCTCATTTTTCCTTCCTTGCCCAGCTCTGGGGCATGGGCTTGCTTTGATGAGTTCAACCGCATTGATATTGAGGTGCTGTCTGTGGTGGCCCAGCAGATCACAACTATTCAGAAGGCACAGCAGCAGAGGGTGAGTAGCACGTGTGGATGCAAAGGCAGAGAAAAATCTCCAGTTGAGCTGGACAACTCCTTGTCTTTGCATGCATCTTCACTGAGGATCACAGGCTCAGGTGCAGCTCAGACAGACATACTTGAGCTTGGATGGGCATGGGTAATGCCCTAGCTGTGGCAGCTTCACATCAGGCTGTTATATGCTCAGCATCCTGGGTGGTTTTTCAAACCTCACTTTAGTCCGTGCTGCCACGATTGCCCACACTCTCAAAAGCTAAGGTAAGTCCCAGCTCAAGCTGCAGTGCCAGCAGACCTTGTGCTCTGCAGCCTTTGCTGTGGGAGAACTCAGTGATGCAGATCCACTGAGCTGGTATGATCTGGAGCTGTGATACAAGGTATCCAGTGTTCTGCACTGACTTGCTCAGCACCAGGTTTGCCTAAATATGTTATCCAAGCTTCCGTGTGTTCACAAAACCCAACACATGCACAAAAATGCATGTTCACGCACACACAGAGTTGCAGTGTAAGGTGACTTGTTGGCTTTGCTTGGAGACTCAGCTGTCAGCCAGCAGTCAGCCTCTGCTCTGCTCCTCTGGAGACTCAAAGAGTTTAAGACGTGAAGCTCCTCGGCTATGGCTTGGAGTTAGAAATCTGCTGTCCGTGAATTCCTCTGCATTGCTTTATCCCCCATCTGAAATTACCACCTACGCAGCTTTAAAAAGGATTTAGGTTTGTCTTTTGCCTTGTCTGCCACAAATTAAATCAGGCCCCAACTCTTCTGCAGAATAAATGGAAAGATGTCTGTCTGTTTACAGCTAAAGGGATAGAAGTCTGTCTGAGAGCCAAACAATTTTGTATCCTATCAGTAAATCTTCTGAGCCCAGTTTCTTAAAGAGGGAAAAATACTGCTGCTAATTCTGAATTCCTGCAGTAGAACCAAATTGCATCACTACAGTAGTGGGCAGCTGTGTCCACACTTGCTAATTTTACTGCTGAAATCCATTGTCCTTCTTGTGGAAGATCATGCTACCACTTTTTAATTCCCATGTCTGGCTTTGTCTTTTGGAGATGATCATATCTTTCATTTTCTAGGTGAATCGCTTCATGTTTGAAGGCACAGAGATACCACTGATCCCGTCCTGTGCAGTCTTCATCACAATGAACCCAGGATATGCTGGGCGCACTGAATTACCTGATAACCTGAAGGTAAGGAGGGCAAACTGCACAGGCAAAAGGGAGTGATACAGGTGCTGGATGCTACCTAGACCACCAGTATGTCCGTGACAAGGATTAGGAGATGATGCTCTTAGAAGGTTTCTAGGATCATTTTGAGGTTTGAATCACATCCATAGGCCAATGCTGTTGCTCAGATTTCAGTCTGCAGGGATACTATCCTGGCAAGTGTCAGGCACATTCATGCTGTGTCCACCACACAATCTGGGATAGACCCTCAACCTTTTCAGCTTTCTGGAAAACATGAGAAGCAAGTGTCCTCCTTTTGTGTTGGGATCGTACGTTTCAGGCTCTCTTCCGTCCCGTGGCTATGATGGTGCCAGACTATTCCATGATTGCTGAGATCTCACTGTACTCCTTTGGGTTTAACGAAGCCAAGGTCCTTGCAAAGAAGATCACCACAACATTCAAACTATCTTCAGAGCAGCTCAGCACCCAGGTAGGTGCCTTGAAATCCATGAAATTTTTTTTTTAAATGAGAGGTTTCCTCAGCCCAGGCACAGAGCACCTAAATAGTTCTCTTGATGCCTTGGTATCGTGATGGCCTGTTGCAAAAAGGTCAGTAGCCATTCTTCATCCACCTCCCTCCTGCTTAATTCTGATTTGCCATCCTGTGCCTGGACTTGCATTCACCTAGTAGTCCTAGATAGAATTACAGTAGTAGGACAACTGAGCCAAGCAGTCCTGCCTTCTTCTCCCTCCATCTAGGATTTTTCATCATCCAGGTATTTTTTTTTTTTCCCTCACCTGCTCTCTCTACAGCTGAGGACTAGTTGTTTGAAGGATCCTGTAAACAGACTGTGATGAAGGAATGGTTGTTCTGAAGACAATCCTTTTCTTTTTCTACCTGCTAATCAAATGCACAGGTTCTTTCTCTTTAGATACTCCTGTGTCTAATGAAATTTTCCTCTATGCCTGTTCCAGGACCACTATGACTTTGGGATGAGAGCTGTGAAGACTGTCATCTCAGCAGCTGGCAACCTCAAAAGGGAGAATCCTACCATGAATGAGGTGAATGCACTTATACTTCACACCACCATAAACTTATGTAGCCTTGTCTGTAGCCCCATAAGAGAGGCAGGATCTTTGCAGTTATGAGTTCCTAACTCTTGCAGGAGCTGATCTGCCTGCGGGCTATCAGGGATGCAAATGTACCTAAATTCCTGCAGGATGACCTTAAGCTCTTCAACGGTATCGTCTCAGATTTATTTCCCCAAATCAGAGAAGAGCCTGTTGATTATGGCATCCTGGAAGAAGCCATTCGCAAATCCTGCATCAAACAGAATATGAAGGATGTTGATGGTGAGAGGAAAGGCTCTGTGCAAGGCTCTCTGTGCCTGGGCTTTCAGTCCAGCACTCTGTCCTAGGAAAGGGACAGAGGCTCCTAGACCCACTTGTCATCATTTCCCTCTACAGGTTTTGTGACTAAATGCATCCAGCTGTATGAAACCACTGTGGTTCGTCATGGCCTCATGTTAGTGGGGCCAACGGGCTCCGGGAAGACAAAGGTATGGTTAAGACACTGGGCTGGCCCCAGCAAACCGTTGCCTGTTTAGTAATGCAGAGGGTTAAGCTTCACAGAAGACGCTCATGCTCTAGCGTTTCCAGATTCTCTCTGATAGAAGCCAGCAACCAAGATGTTTTTGTGCTGTCTTTAAATATTGATTTATAGCCATGGGGAAGTATATTAGTAGCTTGCTCTTTGGAGCTGGGAGATTAGACTGAGGCTTATTAGCACTGCTATAAACTTCTAAGACTGAGGCAGACTTCAAGCTTGAACATCTTCCCCCAGTGTCACGTGATGTCTCTAGATGCCTCAGACCTCTTGCACAGGAGATCTAGTTTCCTCCCCCTGCTTCTAGAATCTTCTTCTATTTCTGTAAATACAGTCAGGCATTTTCTTATTATGGTATGGTCCTTCACTATGTCTCCTTCCTCATTGTTCTTTGAATGCAGTTGCTGTGAGAGCATGTACCTTTGTCATTTTGGAGCCACAGCAGTTATTTCTCTTGCTCTCCTGCTTTTGCAGAGTTACAAAGTCCTGGCAGATGCAATGACTTCACTGAAAGGTCAGCCGGCAGCCAGTGGTGGAAATTATGAAGCGGTCAACTACTTCGTACTGAACCCCAAATCCATCACAATGGGCCAGCTTTATGGAGAGTTTGACTTGCTAACGCATGAGTGGTAAAGTACAAAACCTGCTTCCCTTTCTTCCTTCCAGAAACTCTTCTCTTCTGGTCTTGGGAGCCTTTTCTTGAAGGCTGAGAACTCTTTAGGGTAGTGGCATAAAATCAGAAGTGATCAAGTCCTTATTCCTCACCAAGTTGCAATAGCCAGTCACTGCGATTTAAGCTGACATTTTTTATTGTGTGCTCAGCCCAGCTCTCAGCACATTCCCAGACAGTTACTGCAGTGTTAACAACAAGAAGAAATATTTCAATTGCTTTGGAGCAGATACCCCTGCTCTAAGATACAGCAGCTTAAAAACACTTGACTTATTTCTGAAGAAGTGAGCTCTATACTGCACATTTGGATTGTGCTGAATAAACACGCTGGTGGCCTTGAATGATGAGACAGAGCTTTCAGGCATGAAGGGACATTAGGTATTTCCTTTCCGTCACCAGGCATCCTGCTTGTCTTCGTGGTTTGAAAGCAAGGGCCAATGGCTCATTTGCCCTCTTGGCAGCCAGGTCCCCACACTGCTTGGGTTTCTGCACGTGACCTGAGCTTGGCTTTGTGGTTCATCCAGAAGCTAAGGTGTAAGAACCAGTGTGAATCTCCATTTGGCCCTGTCATCCATCACTTGCTTAGGGGCAAAGCTAATGGGCATGATCCATAAAACCAGGGAAAATAAGTAAAATTGAAACTAGCTACCTCTAGAAAAAGTGCAAGCAAGTAAACATTTCTGATGTTGAGTCCCAGAGCTATCCAGACCCAGGTTCTAGTGCATCTTTACTGAAGGACATTTTATATGATATTCCAGTTAAGCTTGACAACTTATTTATGATGCGACTCCACCCAAGGGCACATGCAGGCACATCCATGTGACAAAAAGTATAGCAGCCACATAAAATGCATTTATGGACATAAATCCATCTGTTTTAATCAGTTGAGCTTTAGGACAAACAGTTTTTCCTTGATCTCAGTAACAGTACCCTGGGCATCACTAGCACTATATAAATAACAAATAATTATTTAATAATGGGAGTGGAGTTTAGGGCCTGAACTGAAATTGCACTCCAGGTTTCCATGTACAGATTAAATTCTCACTGTCAACAGCCATCACTCCTTGTGTGTCTGCTCTCCTTTTCACCACCTCCAGCACTACCTGTGTTCACAGCATTTCAAGGCAGCTGAGGATAGGGAACTTAGTTATAAGGACAGTAGGCTCAGGCTCTTTAGCCTGGATTTACCCTCCTGACATACAGCCATCCAGCTGAAGCACCTAATTAGCAGAGTACCTGTCCTGAGTCTCCCTTTATACTTAGAGGAGAAAAAGAGGTACCTCCAGAGAGCAGGCAACCTCCATATCACCTGAACTGGATGCTGGCAGGACATTGTCTCTCCTCACTGAGGACAGTTAAAGAGAAACTCAACATCTTAATGTTAGGTGGCATGAAGTCCACATCCTAATGCCCAAAGAGATTGCCTTGTGGTGCTGCTCAGACGGAGACATACAGTAAAAGAAAGAATGAGACAGACCTTTATGCAGCTCATTAACAAGTGAGGCACAAATATACTTGAGCACATGAACCAGGGCAAGATTCTGGCTCCATTGCCTTATGTAGGAGTTTTGCCACCAATTTCAGCAAAAAAACCTGGAGAATGGGCCAAGCCCTGCCTCCCTCCCACCTTTCAGGACAGATGGGATCCTTTCCTCACTCATCCGGCGGGGAGCTGTGGCCACAGACACCAGCAAGAAGTGGTACATGTTTGACGGGCCAGTCGATGCAGAGTGGATTGAGAACATGAACACGGTGCTGGATGACAATAAGAAGTTGTGTCTCAGCTCAGGAGAAATCATCAAGCTTACAGAGGTATCTCATCCCTCTTCTCTCTCCCCCCCGTCAGAGCAGACTTGCCTTTTACTTTTCCACTTGAGGTACGTGATGAAATTATATGGAAATTGGTGTTTCCGTAGTAGTCCTGTGCTGGCCAGACCTCTGCTGTGGTACACAAACACAATAAAAATTGTGCTGAAAGRTCCTTGCTTTTCCCCTTTTGGAATTTTCAGAGCATGACCATGATGTTTGAAGTTCAGGACTTGGCTGTTGCTTCCCCTGCCACAGTCTCCCGCTGTGGCATGGTTTACCTGGAACCCAGCATCTTGGGGCTAGAGCCCTTCACCGAGTGTTGGCTGAGGAAAATACCAGGCATCATGCAACCCTTCTCAGAGCGGTTGGCCTCTCTCTTCAGGAGATTCCTGGAGGTAAGCTACCATGCTGTTCTTGCCCTTCCATGGCTTGGAGCTCATCCGCTCAGCTATCAATTGGTCCATACTTCTCAAGGCACGGATTTAAATGCAGTTATAGGAGCACTTCAGACTGGCTTTATACAAACTGCTCTGTAAATTTCCTGGGTTTAATGGATATTATTCATTGATATCTATAGATGTGACTTAGTTGTATTGGTCATTATAGGTTTTTTTTATTTGTTTAAGTTAACTTCTGGCCAAAATCACCCCTAGAGCAGCTCCATTTCTTACAGTGGAGTTACTTCAGGGAGAAATTCGTAAGAACAAGTCTTGCTATTTCCACTCTGCTCCTGAGCCATGATTTTAATGAATAATGCAGAGCTGAGAAGGATAGCTCTGAGAGGAGCAAACCATTTAACAGCACTGATGGCACAAGATGTGTGTCACTTGTACAGAGCCAAAAGGTGGACCCAAAGCTTTCATATAGTTAAGACTCAACCAAGAGGTCTGACTTACCTCTGTCCAGTCAAAACAGTAGTGCTTGGGACACAGCAGGAAATGACAGCATTCTCAGCTGTACTCTTTCTGCTAAACATAATCTTCAGGGAAGACAGGAGAAAACAGAACTCTAGGGGATAAACAAACTCAAATGTGTTTGACAGTGACACTGAGCTGTTCCTGCCTCTCCTTACAGGAGGCTATCAGCTTTGTCCGAAAATCTGTGAAGGAGATAATTGCCTCGACAGACAGTAACCTCACAAGGAGCCTCCTCATGCTATTGGAGTGTTTGTTTCAGCCTTTCATTCCCATCGAGGTAGGATTTTGCTGCTATTGTGTATGTGTGCCTCTCACTCTTGTGGGCACTAATTTGTGCAGAGGATAAGTCACTGGGGAACAACATGTTCATGCAGAAACATCACACTGCAGCTCCTCTACTTGGTAGAAGGCAATACAGCATCCTGCAAAGTGCAGGTAAACCTGAGGGCCATGTACAGGCAGGTGGGGAAGGACAGCTAAAATGTAACAACGGTTCAGTACACAACCAAGAATTATGCTTTGGTCCATTGAGAGAACAAATAGGTAAGCTCCAGGCCTACCAGGCTGGATGAAAGAAGTTCACGTTTATTTATAGCTGAGGGAACTGGGGAATGAGTGGAAAACAGAGATCAGAGCTAAGCAGCAATACAACTCAGACTGCAGTTGCTTTGAAAATTAGCATTGAAGGAGGCTGGACAATTTTAGAATTAAAATCCAAAGACTAAATTCTTCTCCCATCCCCAGGAGGTTCTCAAGTACACCAATGAAATAGAGCAAGTTTTAACTCACAGACTATAATGAAAAGACCTGAAAAATTGGCTAAAAAAACCCTACATATAAGCTGGATAGAAGAATGATCACCTTAAAGAAAAGTCTGTATTTTATGCACCTTAATCATGCTTTAGAGCTGTACTTCTGCTGTTCTTGGCTCCTCAGGGAATTAGGAGTATTCCCCAGGAGAAGGCAGCACGTATTGGAGAGCTGATTGAACCCTGGTTTATGTTCGCCTTGATCTGGAGCGTGGGTGCTACGGGAGATTCCCAAAGCCACGTGGCCTTCAGCTTGTGGCTGAGGGAGAAGATGGCAAAGGAAAAGGTGAGTAAAGAAAAAGCAGATACTTTCTCATTATAGAGGAACTGCTAATGAGGAGTGAGAGTCAGAGCTCCTTGAATGCCTGGAAGATTTACATAAGGCTTCCTCCTGGGATCTGGTATACAATGATCTTCAAGCTTCAAGGGACAACCTGAGCTACAACCTCTGGGAGAGATGCATGAGCCACCTGGACTGGGCAGCATCCCATTACTAAAGCAGTCTTCCCTGCAGCAGCCCAGATCCTCATGCAAGTTCAGCAGTGTGGCAGCTACGTTCAGCACAGCTTTATTCCCACAGATACAGTTACTTTTCCCAGAAGAAGGACTGGTGTATGACTATAAACTGGATGATGCTGGGCTCAGCAGTGCTGAAGATGATTTGGATGAGGAGATCATTAGAGAGGTAAAATACTTCACTTATGAACCCCAAGCTGGGAAATTTAAGGTGGGGGCCAGGAAGCACCAAGGTCTTGCAGGATTTGGCAAGATCTTCTCATCAAGAGCAAATAAGAAAGGCCTATAGGAACCATGTGAGAATGTTTAAAGTGAAATTGAGCCTTTCATTAAAGGAAGAAGACAGTTTCTTGCCCTCAGGATTGTGAAGCTGAACTTTCAAATCTGAACCAATTGCTGGGTACAGACCTGAATGCCTCTGTCAACACTCACAAAAGTGAGAAGGCAGTGCCAGTGTGGCTGCTGAGGAGGGCATGGAGAAGCTATGATGGAGAGGTCTGTCTGCGCTGGAAAGCAGTGCACAGCAGCAGAAGAAGAGCTGTGTGCAGCAGAGTCTGGGGGAGGAGCAAAATATATAAATCTGACATCTTTTTCACAGCGGATAGCAGAGCAGTAGGGCAAGCAAGGCCCATCTGACTCTCAGTCAACAGCCCCCAGGCCGAAAGCAAAAAAGTGGAAAAACCCTTCCCCTTTCTGAAATCAGAGCAAAGTAGGGAGCCATTCATACACCTCACGCTTAGCAGAAGCTGAGATGTCCCAGCACTCTCTATGGGGAGGTCATGTGGGGTGGCTGAGGCTGGACTTTTTCTGTCAGTGTTCTCTAGCACATCTCTGATAAATCCTCTTACTTGTGTAGTGGCCCCTAGAGGGTTAGCCTGCCACTTGATTCTAGCACAAGTCGTCCATGTCCTGCACAAACACAAAATCTCCACGTGCCTCTGAATGCAACAGCAAAGATGGCACCAAACATGGAGATCCCACGTAAGCCCTCTTTGGTCCTCTGCAGTGGGGGCTCTTACAGGGTAGGTCGGGTTAAAGCAGAGTTCCACTTCTTACAAATATCACAAATGCTCTGTCACCATTTGAACCAAGTTTTCAGAAGGGATGGAAAGTGTGTTACTTCTGGGGCAATAATCTCTAACTCTTAGGCTACCTCCCTCCTATAGGAAATGAGTGAGGAACCTGGAGTTGCCATACAGAAAGACACGAATGGCAAGACTAGACTGAGGGACTGGGAGTCTGAATTCCTAGCCAGAATCTGAGCCCCTGCACAAGGAGCTCTGACAGGGGAAAACACAGCAGAAATGCCATTTTCTTATTCCCACAGTAGACAGATGCAGCTGCCCCCTCTAAATACACCCATACCTTTCAGGTGCGCTGGGAGAAGTGGCTGGACTCTACTACGCAGTTCACCCTAGTTCCTGATACCAACTTCTGTGACATTATTATCCCCACAATGAATACAGTCCGGATGGCACATCTGCTAGAGCTGTTGCTCACCAACCGTAAGCCAGTACGCCCTCAGCCTCGTCTTTGCTTTTGGATTCAACCTCATGCTCTTTTGACAGGGGCACTATTTCCTCTCCCATAGTGATCAGAACCAGACAGACACCCGATTTCTTTAGATTCTTCCCCACTTTCATGGTCTGCTGTGCTTAAGCAACAGGTGCCATTTAGTCCCTCAGGCACCAGGCTGGTGCCTCAGAGGAATACCAACTCTCAGTAGCTCAAAGTGCAGCAATTGCTAGATCCCCTCCCCACCAGGATGATTGCCCATCACCACTCCTCTTTACCTGCTTTCTGAAGTTCCCTCTCATACTTCTATGGTTAAATTACTTCCATGCTGAGAGATCTGCTACCACAAGCAGGGATCCTTGCTGAAGGGAGCCTTCTGCTTTCTCCCAATCTTTGAAAACCCACATGGGCAGGAACCTGCGTTGCTGCCAACAAGTGTCAGAGAGCTGGAAAACATAAACCACCTGCCTGTAGTTATACTGCACTGCTGATTGTACTTCCAGGTTCTCTGTATTGGTCCCACTGGCACAGGAAAGACTCTCACTATTGCAGACAAACTTCTGAAGAACTTGCCTCTCAAATACATCACCCACTTCCTGATGTTTTCTGCTCGCACCTCTGCCAACCAAACTCAGGATCTCATTGATAGCAAACTGGATAAGAGGCAAGTTTTCTTTCTGTGTTTGCAAAGGCAGTACCCCTGAGCTCAGTGTTTCTGCTATCAGCTTCACCATTTATTCTCATCCCCAGACCTGAAGGGGCCCCAGGCAAATACAACTGTGGATAACAGAAATAGGGCAAACACCAAACCTGAGCTGGTATTGGGAGAGCCGGAAATAATTTGATACAACGGCCAGAAAGGGAGAAGGACTGGTGAAGGTCTGTGGAAATTGCTCCAGTCCTAATTATTCCTGAAATACCACATTTCATGGCACAGGTGTCTGCAAACCCTGGTGTGGGATTTTTATGGAAACTGATGAGGGGAAGAGACTTGGCTACTACCTTCCCCAACGTCCTCTTGTTTAGCGGCTTTCCTTTATCCTTCCTGGTCAGCCACTGGTTTGAAATTTCCAGCAGAGTCATAGGCTCAAGCCTTGCTTCTATTCATACGCTTGCAGTTCACTGACACTGTGCAGAAGTAGACAAAATTTGGCCCACAGGATTGCAAAGATGCCAGTGCCTCAAATGTTGAACTGGATGTTTTCCATGCAAGGGCTTCTATATAAAGGAGTCTAGGGAGGAGGGTAAGTGTAAGGATATCTGAAACTACTGCCCCAGAAAGCCTTTGAAAGAGAGAGGGGAAGGAAAAAACAAAACAAAACAAAACCCACGCTTTTGGATTGAGTTAGGAGTACCTTTACAATGGGAGTTGTCCTGTGTTCCCACATGGCTTCTGTCCTTACAGGCGAAAAGGTGTGTTTGGGCCTCCACTTGGACGATACTTCATATTTTTTATTGATGACTTGAACATGCCTGCACTGGAGATGTATGGTGCTCAGCCACCGATTGAGCTGCTGCGGCAGTGGATGGACCACCAGGGCTGGTATGACCGGAAGCAAATCGGTACGACTGAGATCCCTTGCCCAGTACTCTCAGCAAAAGTTGGCCTGTTGATAGATACAAATATCCACCAAGGAGATCCTTGGGAAGCATTTTCAGCTTCAGCTCAGCATTCACTCCTGATTTTGCTCTCCTCAGGTACTTTTAAGAAGCTGGTAGATATTAATTTTGTCTGTGCCATGGGACCTCCTGGTGGGGGAAGGAATCCCGTTACTCCACGCCTTACCCGCCATTTCAACTACCTCTCCTTCACGGAGATGGAGGACAGCAGCAAGAAGACTATCTTCTCTACTATCCTTGGCAGCTGGATGGGTAAGTTCTGCAGACAAATGCTGCCTCCCTCTCATGTTGCAAGTTAACCCAGTGATAACAGAGGTGGAAAGGGGAGGAAATAATCTGACAATCTGATCAAAGCATTGGAAACTGGAGCTTGCAATCAATGCTGCTTGAAAGTGCTTTTGAGGAATTGTTGCTTGAGTCTTAGCAAACAGAGTCCACCCACTGTTTAGACTCGGGGTGAAACTGCTTGTGCAAATCAGCAAACTTCAAAGTAAATGGAAATGTGCCAGTTTCAGTCCTCATAAAATTTGGTGCTCTCAGTTTCATAAGGTATCCCATAGCCCAGGCTTTTCAAAGAGGATTTTCTTTGTGATAGATGGTGGAGATGTCCTTCACCTCTGCAAGTATAGCAATAACTTAGGTTTTCTATCTTGATTTTCTAGCTGGGCTCCTAGGAGAAAGAAGCTACAGAGATCCAGTGCGTAAGTAAGAGCAGAAAGATGCAAAAGAGAGACTGTGAACAGAACAAGGCTGGTGGGACAGAACAGCACAGTTTACCTGTACTTTCAGTAGGCAGACACTTGCCCAGACAACAGAGCCTTCTGCAGAAACAGAGCCTTCTGTTACTCTCCATCTGCTGCAGCCTGTGGACAGCTGAGCAGGGAGGATCTGAGCATGGTGCTACAGCCACCCAGAAAAAAGGGTTCATTTGGAGTGAAATGAGTCTTCTTATATTTGACAGGGTGGGAATTTAAGATCACCTTTCCAAATGTGCCCTCCTCTGCAAATCTGCCAGCAGGAAGGAGTGAGAACAGTGGGCTATGAGGAAGGCAGAGCAGAGCTTTCCAAGTGCTCATACGGGGGTTCTTTGCAATGCTAAGAAGTGTCAATACCTGACTATGAGCTCAGGGACATACTGAAATGTCTAGCTGCAATTTAAAAGTAAATCAAAGAATTTGGGAAAGAACTTTAAAAAAAAAAGTGTGAAGTGCTTGGGTGTCACAGGACTCTACTTCCCCAAGGGTATTTGTAATGAAATTGATTAGGATTTAAAGAAGTATTTTGTGTTCTAAAACTGGCAGTTGTGTTTAAATCCTGCCACTCACCATCACATGAGAAATCATTCCTCAGGGACTTTGTGTTTGTTAAGCTCAATGAATTGCCAGGGTGTTTAGCTAAGAGGGTGCTCACACCTTCTAGTTTAGAAGTAGCTGAGACTCCACTGAGCAAGTATAAGGTGGGAGAAGAAAACCATCCAGAGTACTTTATGTAGGCCCCGATTCCCTCTCTGGCCATGTCTCCTCTCTCCCTGGGGTGCATAGGGCTTTAACACTGTAGAAGTGTTGTAAGGCATCCTTCCCTCCCCAGATCTGATCCCCTTTGGGTTCATCCCAGCTGGGGTCAGCATCCTGCCTGCTGTTGGCAAACTCTCCAGCTGTGATGAGCAGCAACTTGATCAGGGCCCCACACAGACTCCATATAAGAAAACAGAAAAGAATGTTCCTGGCCAAGTCCTAGGAACACCTCTGTCACTCACTGCCATCTGTCCATGCTGCTAGGACCTTCATGTCCCAGAGATGCCACCTTGACATCCTCTCCACCTTCCTCTGTCTCTGCAGCAGGAGCACTTGCAGTCAAGGACTTGAATGAGCCCTTGGTTGATGCCACTATCTGCATGTACTCGACCATCACGTCCAAGCTGCTGCCTACACCAGCGAAGTCACATTACACCTTCAACCTAAGAGACCTCTCCAAAGTGTTCCAGGGCATGCTCATGGCTGAGCCCAGCAAGATTGAGGTCAGTCCTCTCATCAATCATTCCCCCAGGGAAAAACTGGAAATGCTGCAGTCCATGCTCATTGACTAGGCTGGCTGCTTCAACAATTTCTTAAATAGCTGCATTTAGAATTTGTTCAGTAAGTGTTGTGACCTCCCTTTTGCTTATCTCTCCTAGTACCATTAGAACAAACTGTTGGGTGAGTGGGCACGGGGAGTCAGTGCTAAGTAGCCCTGGCATTTGTTCCAGCAGGGCTGTATGCAGTCAGAGAGGACTGGCTAGGGGACCACACAGGGGCAGAGGTATTGTCCTATTACCAGATTAGACTAGTAGGGGACTACTACCCCCTCTGCTCTCCTGAGGACTTCAGCCTAGCTGGAAGGTGTTGACTTACCACAGGGAGTACTTGGGGATCTGGCTGTGCTACACCTGACTAAGAAGTTCTTTCCTGAAATCCAAGAACTTGTGAAAACCGTAAAAATTAAATCATAGTGAGAGAGAAATAAGGACAAATAATATGAAAAGTAAATCTATCAAAGAAAGCCCCGCATATGGACAAATAGAGGAGATATTAATGAAGCGGTAATGAGCTCTCTGCAAAGCAGTTGTTTTGACAAGATTTGCTTTTTGTGAAGGGAAGGAAATACAGCTTCCTCCACCCAGTTCTTTCTCCCCTCCAACTGCATTCCAGCAGGAGGAGCTGGCCACATGCTGGGCAGGAACTAGCCCTCCTACTGGAGACACTCTTAACACTTCTCTGCTTCTCTCATGGGGGTGTTCTGCTGGGATTTCCTACCAGGACAAACTGCACCTGCTGAGACTGTGGTACCATGAGAGCTGTCGGGTCTTCTGTGATCGCCTGGTCAGTGAGGAGGACCGGAGCTGGTTTGACAGCCTGATGAAGCACATGATGGAGGAGTTAGGCACCACTTTTGAGGAGGTCATCCCCTCCCAGCCAGTTCTGTTTGGTGACTTCATGGTGCAAGGTGCTGATACCAAACTGTATGAAGCAATCAACAGCCAGGAAAAGGTAGGACCCTGGGGATCACCACCTTTTTGTGATTTACGTTCACACCTTACAAGTCTTCTCCAAAGAAAAGAAAACAGTTAACTGCAGGGCTGCTAGAACTGAAGGTGTCCAGAATAATGGACCCTGGCAGGGCCCTCCTCTGAGATCCCACCCCAAGTATGGACAGGGGCATTTGGAGCAGGTGGGAAGTTGAGGCAGAACAAGCTGTCTCTGCATTGCCATCATGGGGGCAGCCTGCTATGCCAAATCTCTTGAGTGAGCCACTCTCAGGACTGAAAAGTGAAATTTGCTAGAAAGAAATGGCACATTACCCCCAAATAATACTACATTTGCCATTAGAGCCTTTGCAATTGACCTTTGCAAGTAATTAATGTTACTGCCAGATTCCCTGTTGGGGAAGATATGATGAGTACTTTGGTAGTGCTAATTAAGCAAAGGCAGTCAGCAGTGTTTTGCACTCATTATCAGAAACAGATGATAATGTTGTCATCTTTCCTCTTGTGATAGCTGTGTGACAAGGACTGGTAATTAACTGAACTTCCCAATCTCTTTCGTGAGGTAGGTAGGCCTGTCCCCACCAAGGTGAACACAGCTGAGATGGTCAGACTTACAGAGGGGCTGCACAGTCTGCTGATGCCTACAGGACTTTGGCACTTTATGTATTCTAGCCTATGCTGCTCACCCAGGTTTACAGTGAGATTCCTGAGGGGGTAGGACTAGATGCCATATGTCTTGATGCTTCATCTCTTGCACTAGACTGAGGGCATTGCTGAAGAGAGCCCTAGAAGGGGCGGAAGACACTGCTCATGCCACTGTTCTGTGCACAATGGCTGACCTAAAAGAGGAGTGCACTTCCCCTTTGCCTATCTACAGCCAGAGGGGTTCCCTTCCAGCACCTGCCCTTTCCAGCCAGTATCCTGACCACAGGATGCAACAGGCAGCTATTCCACAAGGAACCCCACCCAGAGGGAGGCCCTGGCACAGCACCAGTCAGGCAGCCACAGGCTATTTTATTTTGAACTATGCCTTGCTGCTTTTCCAGTAAAACAGCACCACTGGGAACAGCAACCCTTAGTCACTTGCCTGAGTTAGTTTAGGTCATCATTCAGCAGCCACCACCATGAGCCAAACTCAGCCCAGTTCAAGGCAGCCAATTGGCAATTCCTGCAGGAACATGGAGCGAACAGAAATATCACATCCCCACAGGAAGCTTCTAGGGAACAACTGAGAGCCACACTCACATCTCCCAGAGACAAGGCCTAGCCTGGTCATGCTCACATCCCTCTAGGTGCTAGCTCCCTCCCTCACAGTTGCTTTTATATGGTGGTATCAATTAGCTATTCCTGCCCACAGCTGAAGGTTGTGATTGAGGATTACCTGGAAGAGTACAATCAAATCAATACCACAGAGATGAAGCTGGTGCTCTTCATGGATGCAATACAGCACATCTGCCGAATCAGCCGGATCCTGCGGCAGGCCTTGGGAAACGCTCTTCTCCTGGGTGTTGGGGGAAGTGGGAGGCAGTCTCTCACCAGGCTGGCATCTCACATGTAAGTAAGGTGCTCCTACACATATAATGTGGAGCAGCTCTATTGGGGTTGCCACCAGAAAATTGCTCTTCCTGGTATTGTTTACTCATTTTCCTGGTTGACTCTTCAGATTTAACACTCAGGAACTAAGGGTTGGCTAACATACACGTCTACACTAGAAAAATGGGACCCTCTTGCTTGCTTTGCAGCTTGCATTGCTGCTGCAGGTATGCAGCAAATGAGCAAATGCAGTACAATCTGAGTCAACTCACTGGCCCTCAGCATAGCAGTGGGAGAGACATGGGCTCCTTTCTGGGAGCTGGGCAGCAGGAAGGTGATGACAGGAGTTACCAGTGACAAGTGATCAAATGACACTGACAGCCTGGCAAGCTTTCCCCTTGAGTCTTGGGAGCCAAGGGGTCCTGAGAGGGATATCTGAAAAGCTGGGGGAATAGGCTAGGGCAAGCAAGTTCTTCAGATTCTGAATATAGGAAATAATCCTAGAAAAATACAACCAGAGTTCCTGGTCGCATCAGCATTGAAGTGCAGTGTCACAAAAAGATTTGCAGAGAGTTGCTTCCTCTGCACTGTGAAGCACTGTTCAAAGATATGTGCTTGGGCCCAAGAAGCCATGTAACTACAGTAGCTAGCTTCTCCTGGTTTCTGGCTAGTTCGCATATCTCTGCTTTGGGCTGCTCTACATGAGCTGGAGCTTCCACTTCTCATATAGAGTGACTGGTTTTACCACCCTCATTCTATTGCAGCCCTGCCTTCCTTTCAGTTAGCTCTGAATAAAACACGCTTTTGGGTTGGTGACTGAACATGCACAGGGACATCTGTGTACTCAGTGTAGGAAAACAACTTGCTTGAGTCCTCTCCCACTGTGTCCACGACACATACTCACGCTTGTCATAAGAGATGTTTGGTGTAGGATGTAACTCCACCGAGTTCTCTTTCCTTTAGGGCTGAGTACGAGTGTTTCCAGATTGAACTGTCCAAAAATTACGGCATGACAGAGTGGCGAGATGACATGAAGAAGATCATGATGAAGGCAGGCCTTCAAAGCCTACCAATGACATTCCTGTTCGCAGACACACAGGTACAGGAGTGTTAGGATGGTGGAGGGCTGGAGAGGGGTCAGAACAAGCGCAAGAAAACCCTTAAAGAGGATTGAGGTGCTTGATATGAAGCAGACACAACCTTTATTTCCCAAGTGGCCCACCCTCACCATCTTATAACAACAACCCCCAGGGAAACAAAAGGTGGTACATTTCTTGCTAGAGGGACTGTAAAGCTGTGTGTGAGTGGGCTGATTTTGGAGCTCCAGGAATCCTCTTTTGCAGTGTGGGCTCCATCTATAGATATGGTGGGATCAAAGATTTTTAAACCGAGCTGCCTGGAGCTAAACACTATGCTGACCACTCACTCTAAAAAAGGCCTAAGTTCATTCCCTTTCCTTTCAAAGATACCTGTAGATTTAGGGCCTTATGCCTGCTGTTCCCGCTGGAGAGTGTTGACTTGTTACTGTAAACTGTAGTTTGCTAATAACTAGGCCAGTCTATCTATAGGGAGGCAGCGAAGGAGCAAAAGGAAGGTTTGTTCCCAGACCCACCACCCCTGCTCCACCCCGCGCCCTGAAATGGCTGAATGTAGCTGTTCAATTGCAAATACTGGCCATGGACAGTCACTGTATATGTCACTAGAGCCCAGTGATCACACAGAGGATTTCTTTTGACAGAGGCTGAGGGCTATATTTATCTGGAAGTGATTTATAGGACATCTGGACTCCTGACTCTTTTATGATGTATGAAACTGGGCTTTTTTCCTATCATCCACTTAGATTAAAAGTGAGTCCTTCCTTGAGGATATCAACAGCATGCTCAACTCGGGTGATATTCCCAACATTTACAACCCTGACGATCAAGAGCAAATCATGACAGCGATGAAGCCCATTATTCGAGATCTAGGACAGCAGTCCACCAAGGCCAACCTGATGGCTGCATACACAGGACGGGTTCGCAGTAATATCCACGTGGTTCTGTGCATGAGGTACATCTTGCGGAGCTGGCCTCCTGGTGTCAACGTTTGTTATCCCCTCATTGTGCTTTGCCTTACATCACTCTTAGGATCTGTACTCCTGAACCCCTRACTTTGGAGGAGGAATAAGGCTTGTGTACTGCCTTCCCCTAGGATGGTTACATTCTTTGCCCCTTGCTGATTTAAAATGAAGTTTGAAAAGTTTAATATGATTATATGTGATCCAGATTAAATACAGGCTTCCTCCTCCTTCATGCACCATTAAGTTCTTTGTTGCAAAAAACATCTTGCTTGAATTTAGGGCTCAGTTGCACCATCCCTACTTGTGAATGCAGTTCATATTCCATGAGCAGCTAGCTGTGTGCTTGCAGGAGGGCTGCCTGAAGATATAGGGCAGTTGCAGCATGAGAATAGGTGATCGAATCAGGTCCCTGATTTTGGTCTTGTAATTGATTGCCCTCTTGAAATAGACTTCCAATCACATTTGTTTCTTACCTCCTGAGCATTATCCTTAGGGAGGGACCCAGAAAACATCACCCCTCTGTCTCAGTACTTCCAGAATATACTCAGGACATCTAAGGGATAAACCGTGACCTGTACCTTGGGACTGTGAAGCACTGCCTATACTCTCATTCCCCATTTCCCACCTTTCTTTCTCCCCAGGTACACTCCCTTCCTTCTTACTCTGTGAGAGTTCAAGATGGTTCTAGGGAAGAAAAAGTATTTTATCATTGTATCAGTAGCTTGTTGTAACATCTCTTTTCTGCATTACTTGTCACATAGCCCTACTGGAGAAGTCTTCCGTGCACGCTTGAGACAGTTCCCCTCTCTAGTGAACTGCTGTACCATTGACTGGTTTAATGAATGGCCTGCTGAAGCCCTGCGGTGTGTTGCCTCCTCCTTCTTGCATGAGATCCCAGATCTTGGTGCCAGTACAGAAGGTGTTGATGGGATGGTAGGTACCACACTCAACATAAAGCACAGATACATGTGGAAAGACAGTGATGCAGGGCACCTGCAGAAACCTTTCCTTGAAATGCATGAAACATTTCCTTTACAAGGTAGGACAAGTTCATTCAAATCCAGAACTGAGTAGCTTTCATATGCCTTGAAATGGCCACATCCATTTTTCATCCTCTGTCCTTGTGGCCTTCCAGTGAGGCTGTGTGGCTTGCCCTCTTGCTTGAAGCCCACGTGCATGTGCAAGCTCTACTGCAACTGTATACTTAGGCTCCCTATCCTCTCTTTGGGCACCACATAGGCTTGCCTAACACCTGTACTGTGCTGAATAAGATTGTTTATCTTTCCTTTCTCCTTGTAGATTCAGATGTGCATAGAAATCCATCAGAGTGTGGCAAAAAAGTGCCAGGTGTACCTGGCAGAGCTGGCCAGACACAATTATGTCACTCCCAAAAGCTACCTAGAGTTCCTCAGCATCTTCAGTTCCCTGATTGGAAAAAAGAAACAGGAACTGAAAACAGCCAAGAACAGGATGAAAAGTGGCCTGGATAAGGTTGGTACCTGACAACTAAGTGATCTTTGGGCTCCTCTTGTCTCCTCTGAGCCATATATTTACAGCCACAGAGATGCAGTCAGATGACCCACCAAAAGCTTGGTAATGGGGAAAAAAAACCCCTCATGTTAGAACAAGCAAGAACTGTCCCCTCTTCCAGGGGACAGTCCCCCTAAAGGTCTGAGATGGTAACAGCTCTAAAAGCAATGATAGCCACACTTTGGGGACCACAAACCTCTCTATCCCTCAGCATCTCTCAGGATTCTCCTTATTATCCTTGTAAYTGAAAGCCCCATAACAGCAACATTGTTCTGCTGACTGAGTCCTATGGTCTTATGAACTACAAGTGTCCGCAGACTATGGTTTGGGAACAACAGCCTTTAGCTAATGGATCCCATGGCAGTCATGATTAGAGAACATGGTTGGTATTTCTCCATAGGTAGCCAGACATGCCCAGGTTGGGGTTTGGTTTAGATTGAAAGACTCTTAAATATCCTGGATAACAAATTTGGGTTTGGAAAACCTTGACCAGCACTATAGAGCAGCAGCTGGTTAGGATGGGTAGGAGCAGGCAGTGTCAGAGCCGATGCTAGAAGAAAGCTGCCTTTGAGAGTTCATGCATGTGACAACCGCTAACTTCTTGCAGAGGGGTTTGCTTTAAGGAGCAGCCTGCAATGCAGGCTGCAGTCTTTCCTCCTTTGCTTTCCCTCACTAGGGGAACAAGGAGAGTGTGCAGTGTGGAAAGACAGACATTTTGCATGTCTCTGCATCACAAACTCTGCATGTGCTGGGTAGAGGTGACTTCACACATGCCTGAATGGCACTGGACACTCATCAAGTCCGGTCCAGGCTTTTACAGGTCTCAGAAATAGGAGCAGGGCTTGGGCTCTGCCTCTCAGCCAGGGCTTAAGACCAACCCAAGCTGGAACACAGTTTTTTCTGGCTCTAATAAGGGCCATAAGATCATAAGATTTAATAAGAGCTTTAAGACTATTTGTGCAGCAGACAAGTGTCTGCAGCAGCTGCACTCAATGTGCAGGCACCATTAGGCACTGCTGTCTGCATGCACACCACAGTGAAATTGCTTTCAAACCCAGCCTGTTGATTACAAGCACCAAGGCAAGACCTGCATTACCAGCATGACTGTGGCAGGGAGCACCCAGCAGGGCAGCACAGGCCTTCCCTGGGGCTTTCCGTGGCTGCTGCTCAGGCTCTCACTCTGCTCTGCTCCCCCAGCTGCTGCAGACAGCAGAGGATGTAGCGAGGATGCAGGAGGAGCTGGAGTCTGCTCGCCCTCTCCTGGCGGAGGCGGCCAAGGACACA
Organism: Apteryx rowi; assembly: GCF_003343035.1. NCBI lineage: Eukaryota > Metazoa > Chordata > Aves > Apterygiformes > Apterygidae > Apteryx > Apteryx rowi. The sequence continues at coordinate 63,581 of NW_020449708.1, read as the reverse complement.
CTGGCAACCATGGAACAACTGCAGGTACCACTGCTGGACAGCCAGGCACTTTTCCAGTCCACATGCTCAGACTAGACAGTGGTGTTGGGCTGTTGGACTGTGTGGTCAAGAGCAAACCTTTCAAGCACCAAACAGCATCACACTGGGTTGCATCATGGCAGCACTTCTGCCGGATGCTGGAGGGACCAGTATAGTGACCCCAGATTAGCACAGCAGGTGTCTATGGTTGGCAGCACTGCAAATGAGATTTGCCTTCTGCTGGGGACCCTGCTCTGATTTGGGGGGGGGGGGGAAGAGAGGGGGGAGAGCTGGTTTCAATGTACCAGACAGTTGCTAACAGAAGAGACTGCTCCCCTGCCCCGTCCTAACCCACAGCCTCGTGGGTTAGGGAGCTAAGCTACCATATTTGTCCTTTTCTCTACAAAAAGTTCTCTGCTGGTTTAGCTCCTTGGGGCACAAACTAGCAGCAGCACTAACACAATCCTCAGGTGGCCTGAGTAGCTCTAAGAGCAGATTGCTGTTGCTGAAAGGGGTAGTCTTAACACTCCCTAGCCCCAGGAAGCTGATCCAGTTGCAACCTGCTGCTGCCAGCCTAAAGCTCACCAATTGTCACACAGTCACTAATGCGCACGCAGAAGAGGGAGCTGTCCCCTGTGCTGGCTCTCACCACCTTCCCTCTTTCCCACGTTCCTCACTGCCTGTCTCCCACCATAGAATGGCCAGATTGAGACAGAGAGAGCAGAAACACTAGCATCACACAGCTCTGCGAACAAAGAGGAAAGAGTTTATAATCTCTCATCTTCCCACGTAGCTTACTGGAGGTGGCCTGATCCACTCACAGAAAAGATTTAGTTCTCTTCCGCATTCCCTTACACCTCCTGGTACTGCTTTAAACTGGGGGGTGGCAGCAGCCACAGAACTTGTGGGTAGGCAGAAGTGACAGTTTTAAGAACAAAACCCTCAGCAAATTTTGTTACTCCTCCATCTCCCTGTGTATTTGCTGTCACATCCACTCCCTCTACTACCGGGGAAGATAAGTAGAGCAGCTAATTCCTGCAGGGCTAACACCATTCCAGGGTAGCCAAAACTGGAGATTGTGGATCACCTCTACAGACCAACAAGAGTCTCCTGCCAGTAGGATGCAGGGAGGGCATTCCCTGCAGCAGCTAGGCTCCAGCATGCGTCTGCCACTCTAGCAGGGGAAAGCACATGATGTGCCAGGAAAGCTGTGATCCTTACCTAGAAATGCTGAGGCAAGCCAAATAGGTCTTCTGGCTCTAGCTATGCCTCTAAGGCTGTCTGTGGTGTTGCAGGTGGATGCAGCTGTAGCTGAAGAGACACGAAATGCTGTGCAGGCTGAGGAGATGAGAGCCAAAGCAAAAGCTCAGACAGCGCAAGCCATTGCAGATGATGCTCAGAAGGACCTGGCTGAAGCACTTCCAGCCTTGGACGCTGCTCTTGCCAGCCTGAGGAACCTCAACAAAAATGATGTTACAGAGGTAACTGTGGGGGGTGGGGGGGGCAGGGCAGAGCTGGGCCTGGTTGAGGGAGGCCTATCTGAGGTGCTGCAAGGCTGCCAAGGCTTTGCAGTCAGCTTGCTATAGCTGACTTAGACAACACTTTGCAACAATTTCCCTTCCATGGGTTTTCAGCATCTCCAGCCTTTTCCAGCGCCCCTCCCCTGGGGTGACACTGTGTGGCTGCCCATGCAGCTTCTCAGCACTCAGCTTCACTCTAAGAGCAAACCATATTGAAGGGTAGAGATACAGCAGCTGGCTGCTGTGTGTTCCTGCATGTTGTTTCCAAATCATGCTAGAGTGAGGGAGTCAAGGAGTGCTCACCCCATGGTGCCTGCCTGCCCACTTCACTGAGCCTCAGTGAGCCAAGCTGCTGATCCTGCCCCCTGCCAAGGGCTGAACAGCCAAATCCTTTGGGCTCTCTGAGGGTATCCTATGTGAGCTGGGAAACCATGCACTTGACTCCACCTACTGCTGGCTGTTTGTGTGCACACCTTCCACCAGTCATTTCTTCTTCAATTCTCTGTCCTGGAGAGACAGCTATTGCTCTGTCCTTGTCCATGGGGACAAGCGGTAGGCAATACCATGATGCAACCCTGAGTGCAGGCTGCACAGCACAGACTGTTCTAGCAGCACTCTGTATCCCTGCCAACAGGCTCTTTTGAACAGGGATATAGCACTGGGCAGAGAAGAGGAGGCAGCAGGGGCTAGTGGGCTTGACTTCAAGGAATACTGGCTTGAAATAAGATAGTCAGAGAGGGGAGAGTGGTACTGACCCTGCAGTGGGAAGTGTCACAGCCCACGCCCATAGTTGAGAGCGCAGCCTCAGCAAGCAGCACCCACAGATTTGGTCATTTGCAGGGGATGGTAGTGAAAGATACAATGTATGAGATCTTGCTGCATGGGGTGTGACAGCTATGAAGGAGAGAGACAGCCTCATTACTCTGATTGTAAGTGACAGACCTTTTTATTCACCACAAACATGCATAGCTCCTTTCCCCAGAGGTAGGGGAAGACTCAGACAGTGTCAGTCTACTTGTGCCCAGCACCCACCTTCTTGTAGGGTTGTCATGGAAAGTCTCCTCTCTGTACAAGGCTTCCAGTGCCAACTCACAAGAGGCATCAACTTCTCTTTACGCTTCATCTAACCCACCCCTCCAGCTCCAGAAGCCTCTTCATTTAAGGAAGAAGCTCTCATGCTTATTTTAAGCCCAGCCACTGGGCCATGATCAGAATAACCTGTCACTGAAGCCAGGATAACCACAGTTTTCTCCCAGTCCAGGATTAATGGCTCAGCCCAACCAGAGAGAGCTGCACTTCCATGACAGGGAACAAGCATCCCCTTGACCTACTACTCTGCATAGGGCAGCTCCTTCAGTTGTCCCTTGGAGGAAGCCAACACTTGCTTCTCCAGCTCCTCCACCACTTCTCTCAGCCGATCATGATTGCAGAAAAAATACACATAGAGGTTGCGCTCTGTCTGCAGGATAGGGCTCTGCAGAGATCTGCGTTTGACTTTCAAGTCACTCAGGAGATCCATCAGCATTTGGTAGAGGGTGTTCTGTATGGTGATCAGCTGCTGCATGGGCTCAATGATCTCCTGAGGGGCAGAACCCAAATGCATGTGAACATGCAAAAAGAGGGGGATTTCTTCCCACCATGTAATAGCTCGGTCTACTAGAAACTTCCTGCCTGACTCTGGCCTCCAGATCTGTTCAGCCCAATGGCCCTCTGGAAAAGAGGTGGTTTAGTGGGCCAGCTTGGCTAAGGCACCCCCATCTCTATAGCTAAAAGCATGTGGCACACATGTTGGCGAGACTTGCTCTTGGGCACCTTAGTCCCTCAGGCAGACAGCCAGGCACTGCATCTCTGGGTAGCTTTTGGCACAAGGCAGTGATTGGGCCAACCTCCTCTCTGACTAAGGTATGAGATGCAGTAAGCACTCCACCACCACATTCAGGAATAATGGCAAAGAAGGCTCCAAGACAGGGGAAGGCCAAAGGCCCCTGCTTACCGGAGAGTGAAGCTGCAGCTGGTTGGAGTCACCGTACATCAGCTGATAGAGCATCTCTGTGGCTGACTCCAGGGCAGGGAGCTGCAATATAGGAGCTGCTAGTTGTGCTTCCAGCATCCTCTGGTCCTGGCACAAGCGGGAGGCCTGGACTGCTATGGCCTCATAGCTGCAGAGGAGCCGCTCCTCCTGATCTTGCCCCACCAGCATGTCCCAGAGCCTGCAAGAAGGGACAGTCAGCCAGATGCATGAGCACGTGCCAGTGCTGAGGAAGAACAGGGCTCAGGGCATAGTGTGCACTGTAGGATTTAGGGTGCAAGTGGCTGTGGGATGACAATGAGTGGACAGCCACTCCTGGTGAACAGCACATGGCTTGTAGCTCTGAGAAGAGCACTGTGGAGAACTACCAGGCTGGCTCAGAGCCAGGCCCTTCTGGTCAGGGACTCCTTTCTGGCAGACACCAGCACCAGCTACTCCAAAGCTGTGCAGGGAGGGCTAACAGGTGTCCAGGACAGGATACACATCCAGAGAAAGCCAGGGGAGCTCCAAGCAGCTGTTGCTTCCCACTGGCACAGCTCATCCTCTCTGAGGCTGAACACATGCCTCTATGCTCTTAGCCTTGACACCCTAGAAAAACCTCTCCTTTCTGTACTCAATCCCTTCTCCAAGCCATGCTTTGCTGCTTCAGCACTAATCAGCCAGGAAGAAATGGATGCCATCTTCTGGGGAATTTCACAGCACCTCAGAGCTAGGTTTGGTCTGCGTTGGCAGAGGAGCATTGCTGGACTGCACAGTAATTTCAGTCTGCCAGATCCCTTTCCTGTTCCCATGCAGTCTCCCCCACATCTAGTTTGTTCCTCATGCACACGCATACCCAAGTCCCTACCGTATGGTGGAGAGGTCTCTGGGTACCATTTGTGTGCGTGGACAGCCCTTCTGGGAGACGCTAGTGTTTCTGAAATAGTCATGCTGCTCCTGCACCTTGGTCTGGGCTTCCCTCAGGGCAGTTTCTATCTCTTCCAGCCAAGCAACCATCTCATCCACCTCCTTTCTCTCCCTTTTCAGCTGGAGTGCCAGCAGGTCCAGACGGCTGTGCTGGCCCGCCAGCCATGCGGCCGCCTCCTCCTGCCTCCTGGCAATATACTGCAGGCGAGCAGCTTCCAGACTGAGCTGCCCCTGCAGTATTGGCAGGCAAGAGAGGTAGGCCCCTGCATGCAGCAGGGATGGCAGGTGGTGGACCTGGGTTTGCGCAATGTCACAGCGCAGGGTGCGGAGCTGCTCCTGGAGCGTGGTGGCATGATGCTGGAGCTCGTCCTCTACTACACGCTGTACAGGGGGAAGACAAGAGAGACTGGTGTCAGGGCACACTGCTAGTGCTGCCTGGCTCAGCTACCTCCTCCTGAAGTGTCTGCTGTGCTCCAGTGTCTAATGGAAAGGATTGTCTGCAGCATATCCATAATGTGCCACAAACAATTGTGTAGGAAAGGGAGCACTGACCCTACCTGGTTCTCCTTTATGGCCTTCAGAGCCCTCTGGGCCCACTTCAGTGCAGCACAGTTGCCATCCACTTCTGCTGACATGATTATGAGCTCCCTCTGGGCACAGATATATGCTTTCTTCATCTGGCTCAGCTCCTCCCTGTAACTGTCTTGGTTCCCTGATAGCTCATCTCCTTCAGTCCTGAGGCTTTTCAGAAGTGTTGCTTGTTTGGTCTCCATTTTCTCTGTGGCTTCCTGGCTGCCACCTCTCTCCTCCTGGTCCCTCACACTCAGGATCTCCTCTGTCCTCCTCCTCCTCTCTGCTAGCAGCTCTGACCTCGAGCCTTGGGCCAGTATTTCCTGACTTGATGGCATCCACCCCAGGGGTGTCTCTGCACACTCCTTACCCAGAGTTCCTCCTCTTCCTTTCAGCATTTTCCAGACTGAGTCCATCTGCGTCTCTGCCTCCAGCTTTTCCTTCACATTGCCCTCTTCCCATGCGCTCACCCCCCGAGCACCAGGAGCCCAGGTACTCTCTGGCAGGGCCTGCTGGATGAACCGCTCAAATGCCTCTGTGGCCAGTTGTTCCACCTCCATGTAAGGGCTGAGATCTGTCTCACACAGCAGCACTGGTGGCTGGCCCTTTCCTGCTTCTCTGTGCCACTCTGCCAGCTGCGTTGTAAGCTTGCTGATTTGTCTCAGGACATTAGTGGTTTGGAAGTTCTCCACTTCCACATCTGTCTGAGCCTTCCTCAATGCTGACTTTGCCTTTTCCTCTTCCTCTGCCAAATACTTCAGCTCCTGCTGCAGGCTTGCTTCCCAAACTTGGAGCTTGTTATATCGCCAGAGCTGGCGGGAGTAATAGGCCTGCAGCTCCTGAGCCTCCTGCTCCAGGGCCTCCAGAGAGGAGCCCTCATCATCTGGGATTGTGCTCGGGAACCGTGGGACCTGGTAGCAGGTCTGAAGTGCTTGGTCAAGGGCATCACCTTCCAGAATGGGCTTGCCTGCAGCCAGCAGGGCTTCGTAGGCCTCCACCTCAGCTGGGCTCAGCACATTCTCCTCACCCACCGTGTTGCAGAACCACTCTAGGAACTGCTCTGTCTGTGGGCAGTCAAAAAGCCAGTCAAAGTCCTTCTCACAGAGGGAGTCCACATGGGGGTAGACCACCTTCAGTGTCTCCAAAAACTTTGCCCCTCTGTTGACCGTGTCCTGTAGGAAGGTCCGGGAGCATCTCCGACTGAACATGGCAAGAATGGATAACACTGGAAGGAACAAAACAGGAGACATCCATAATGGTCCCTACACCCAAAGCCAACACAAGGATGCCCAAGCAGCACTACTGCCTGCTGGAGGAAAGACTTGAGCAGTCTCTCCACAAGAGCTGCAGACCAACTCATAGGGTCCTTTCTTACAGCATTCCCAGGGTGGGGGGAGGCACAAGAAAAACAAGACCCCATAGAGCAAGGAAGAAAGCCTGCTCTACTGCCAATACCCCATTCCCATACTTCCCCTCACCAGGACCATACAGTTCTGGGACCTCTGCTAATGCATCTTCAGCCTGTAAGAAATACCCATTGCAGAGCATTGGGGCAGGCTTTTTCAGTCTTCCCAGTTTGCTCCTTGCCCTTTCTGATAACCAGCTTTCCCTGCAGATATCTCTCTTGCCCATCTATACACTGCATCTTCTGCAGCCACAGGAGAAGGATGCCTCACTCACCACATCACTATAACTTGAGCAACACTGAGCTCTGGTAGTTACAGGAGCACTACCACTTCTGCCTGACAGAAAAGCAGTGTCCCTTTGGCCCCTCAGCCTTTCCTGTTCACATGATGCACACAGCCTGTCACTCCCATGTCACAACCTCCTCTAACACACTTTCATTAAGGTGGGAAGCTGTGCATGAAATACCCATCAACAAGCAGCCCTCAGCATGATGAGCAGCCAGCAGCAGCTCCAGTGGCTCAGGGAAGGCTGTCAGGGACAGGAATTGCTCATGCTCAGGGTAGAGACTCAGAGTTACATGGGGGGAAGGTTGGGAGGGGAGACAGGATTTTCCCCATCAAAACAGCAGTCAGAGCTTTTCCCAGCTCACTTTCTGGCCTGTGGTTGCACTCTTTTTCCCCTAGAATTACAGTGAGTGTAACCAAAACATAAGTACCAGGAACACGCAAGATCAACAATGTCTTCCTGTCCCCCAAGCTCTCTAGCTGGACTTGGCAGCTATGTTCCCCCAGGGCCAGAAGAAACCACCTCACCCACACCCAGATGTCCTGCCTCTGGTCTCCATCTCCCCTTGGCCAGCTCTGAGGAACGAGCACCCCAGTTTCTCAGCGCTTCTACAGTTCTCCAGCAGCTACTGCCAGCACAACACTGAGAACCAAGCCAAGCCACTCTGTTTCTGGTTGTGTTTTGAAGGTACGAGCAATGCAGCGGCCTCCGCTTGGTGTGAAGATGGTGATTGAAGCTGTCTGCATCATGAAAGGAATCAGGCCCAAAAGGGTGCCAGGAGAAAAGCTGGGCTCCAAGGTGGATGATTACTGGGAGCCAGGCAAGGCCCTACTCCAAGACCCAGGGAAATTCCTGGACAGCCTGTTTAAGTACAATAAGGTAAGCAGTGGCAGAGGGAGGTTTCAACCAGGGATCAGGCACTACATCGTAGAAAGCCTGCTCACAGCAGTGAAGCCGGAAGTCATGCATAAGGCTCCTTCTGGGCACTACCCTTCAGCAACACAGAGAGCAGGGATGTACTTGGCTTGGAAGTCCTCATGTCAGTTGACTGCACATCATTACCTCTGGCAATTGGACCCAGATGCCCAGGTCCTCCCTTCCATCCCCCTGATCTTTCCACTCAGTGGAGCAGGACATGAACACATGATATGGGAAGGAATTTAACTGATCCCACAGCAGTGCCTCCCAGGCCTCAGCATGCAACAATTGGGTTCCTCTTGCTCCAGTGCAATGTCTTAACCTCCCTGCCAGCTCCTGAGGCAGGCTGCAGCTGCAGGAAGACTGCTTAGAGCTAGAAATGGCAGTCATCCCTCATAGGTGGGGATGCAGAAGACCTAGCTGGATTTTGTTTTTCCCCAGATGTAATCTCACCAGGGCATTATTTTCCTGTAACCACTCAGCTATCTAACGGAAATGAAAAGCAGAGTTTCTTTCTTCATCCCTGAGGCTTCCCACTGAGCCCCTAGGGCCCCAAGCCCTTTCAGGCCCTCCTCAGATCTCTAGCACCCTCTTCTGCTTTCTTTTCTCTCCCACCATTTCTTGCAGGACAACATTGCAGACTGTGTGATCAAAGCCATCCAGCCATACATTGACAGTGAGGAGTTTCAGCCATCTGCCATTGCCAAGGTCTCCAAAGCCTGCACTTCCATCTGCCAGTGGGTGCGTGCTATGTACAAGTACCACTTTGTGGCCAAGGCCGTGGAACCCAAGCGGGTAAGAGGCAGCTTCTCTGGGTCACACTGGGAATTAGGGAGAGCAGAACTAGCAGCTCCCTTCAGAGGGAGATGCTGACATCACCAGCTGTGTGGTGCAGGCCTGGCCTTCTGTTCAAATCAAGGCTTGACCCAAAGTTCATTAAGCCCAAAAGTACATTAGTGTATGAAATGTGAGAAATCAGTCTAGAACATGCTGGGCAGAGGTGATACTCTGTCCTTAGGGCTGAGCCTTGGCTCAGCAAGAACTGTACTTACAGAAGCATTCCCACATCTCACTTGTATTTCAGCTTAATCTTCTCTAAACCTAGTGATTTCTTTATTATTATTTTGGGCAAGCAGAGGAACCTTTCCTCCTTTTCACCAATAGGCCACATCCTGAGCTTGTGCAAGTTGGCACAGGCTCCTGGATTTGCAGAGCTATGCAGAAATGCCCCTCCCACCCCTGCTTTTATTCCTAGGCTTGCAGAATACCCCTGGAGTTAAGCAGGTCACTTAAAGTCAGAAAGTGAAACAGGCCAGACCTGGAATCCTTTCCTCTACTCCATGCAGCAGAGGAAGCTCACACCCTTTAATTAGCCAGTTGGTGTCAGACAAGAGGATTTGCAAAGTTAGTTTAGAGGCTTTTGCAGTTCAAGTCATATCATGTTTGCATAACTGCTCTGGGGCCCCTACACAGCAATGCAGGGGTTTCCAAGTCCAACAGCATAACTGTCTGGTGGAAACTGGACCAGTGCAGAGCTGGCCCTGCACCTTCTTCCACCCAGCTGAGCATGCCAATGGCTTTGCATGCTGTAGGGCTTCGAGCATGAGTTCTCGCTATTAGAAGGCCAGCAGAAAAGCCTACCCATATCTCCAGGATGTGCAAGGGATGTTCACTTCAGTCCTTGACCAAGCTGAGCCCTGCTGCCAGGGAACATGATGCTACTTGGAACATGGTGCTTGCTTCAGGAGCAGCACCATTTCAATAGGAAGTACCTCATTGCACTTAGTTTTCTTGCAGTGGATCTATCCAAAGGTTCCCATTGACACACACACAGAGGAAACATTACAAAGTCAATCCCCTACATACTGCCAGACTCCAGTGGTGTTTTGATAGCCCGTAACCTTTGGCATGTAGGAAAAGGTCTCAGTTCCAGCTAGTGCTTTCATAGCAAATGATAGTTTTTCCCCAAATCAGCTCCTGCCACAAGGTCTGCCTTTTTGCCTGGCCACATGCCTGACAGATTCACCATTCCCTTATGCCTTTCCTCAGCAAGCCTTCCGGGAAGCAGAAGAGGACCTGCACATCACTCAGCAGGTCCTTGAGGAAGCCAAGGACCACCTGAGGGAGGCTGAAGATGGTATTGCCATACTGCAAGCCAAGTATAAGAGCTGTGTAGCCAAGAAGGAAGAGCTGGAGATGAAGTGTGAGCAGTGTGAGCAAAGACTGGGCTATGCTGACAAGGTAGGGGACAGAGCCAGGTTCTGCTTGCTTACACAAGACATCCTGACATGAGGCCCAGGAGGGCAGCGATGAAAACCTCCCCTATGCCTGCCACTTACACCAACCCTGTCTGCCTTCAACTCAGGGCAGTACTGGACAGAGCTGCCTGGCTAGATCTCAGCAGCACAAAGGGGCTGGGAAAGCTCAACTCGCTGGGCACTGGTGTGAAAAGCTGCTACCCTCCTGTGGCACACCTTCCTTAACCAGCAACAGGGCTCCAGGACAGCCCTGTATTCCCAGGATAAAGTACTCAAAGCCGAGCAGCAGGGACAGAATTCAGGGTATGGCAGGGGATGACTGGGGTGACCAGGGTCAAGGTATCTGCTGTGTTACCCAGACTGTAGCAGGTCCGGGAGGCAAGGTTAGGCCACACAGCAGCTCCCATGTCTACGGCTTATCCACAGCTCATTAACGGCCTAGCTGATGAGAAGGTGCGCTGGCAGGACACTGTACAGAACCTGGATTACATGATCAACAACATTGCTGGTGACATGCTGGTTGCAGCTGGCTTCGTGGCCTACTTGGGCCCATTCACAGTAAGTGTGCAATGTTCCTCTCCCCAAGGGGTTCAGTCAGCTGCTTGCCTCTCGCTGTTGCTGACCAGATTAGCTGCAGAAACTCCAGTGGAAAGATCGGAGGAAGCAGGTCAGATTCTGCCCTGCTTTGGGGTTAGCAGCCACCACAGCTCCCTGCGCTTCCCAGTTCCTCTGCATCCTGGGACAGCCAGGCTACTCTGTTAGCACTATCTCCACATGTCACTACCTGCTTGGAGCAAAATTAGAGCTACACCACAGTCTCTGCAAAGCAGGGCATGCAGTATGGGGCAAAAGGATGCAAGAGCCCACCTGGATCTCTCTCTCCATTTGTGCCAGAGGCGGCACTCAGCCACATTTGAACAGAAACAGGAGGAGGGTTTAGACAAACACAGCAAAGTAGCTGCAACTAGAAGAATGACTGATGGTGCTTCTTGTGGCAGGGAGACTACCGCACAGCCCTGTGCAAGGAGTGGCTGAGGCAGCTGTCAGAAAACAACGTTCCCCACACCAAGGACCCAAACCTGATCAGCACCCTTGGAGACCCCATGGAAATCCGGTCCTGGCAGGCAAGTGGCAGAAAGAAGTGCATGGCAGGGTGAAGGGGGAACAGCACTTTGGGCAAAGGCCAAAACACTCAGCTCACAATTCACTAGGAACAGCTGCACCAGAGGACAGACCCCAGATTGAATAGCTCAGTAACAACTAAGTGCCTCCACACCTCAGAGCTGGAATTGCTGCCAGAGTCTGGGGCTCCTTGTGCAACAAGGGGACACTTTCAGAGCCCCGGCAACATCCGGGGTAGCAGTGGCTCTGGGAGTATCACATACCTTATCTGTAAGGTTTCCCCTTTACATGCCACAGCGTTAGAGCAGAACCCCAGCCACAGCCTGCCCAAGCTTAGCTTTGCCAGCACAGCTCTGTCCCAGGGCTCAGCCACCACCACTAGAGCTGCATTTCTGGGCCCAGCTGCTGCTAGCAGTACCCTTACCGCCATCCTCTACCCAGCCGCAAGCCCCACACTGTGACCACACAGGGGCCAGGGCAGTAAGGGCTTCTCAGGAGAAGCCTCATTACATGCTTGTAGCTACCATCCTAGCTGAGTAAGCATAGCTCAAGGGGCTGGGACCCCCTGAGTCTGTGCACCAGGGTAATTTGGACACCCACATCAGGCACACACAGCAAAGGGAGACCAGGCCAGCCAGCTCCTGAACCACAGGAAGAAAGCTGCACTGTGCCATCAAACATTTCCAGCATCTAGTACACAGCTTTTTCTGCTTAACCAGATTGCCGGCTTACCCAATGACACCCTGTCTGTGGAGAATGGGGTAATAACACAGTTCTCCCAGCGCTGGACTCACTATATAGATCCCCAGGGACAAGCAAACAAGTGGATCAAGAACCTGGTAAGAGCTGTGGGGATGAAACCCAGGTCTGCTGAGATGGGGGAAAGGAGCTTTCTGTTAGGAGTTGTAGAATAAGGCCTTACAGTATTAAACTTTAGGCTGCAGAGCTGTGAGACCTCCCACTGTCCCAGCCATACTTCCCCAGCACTAGACAGGCTCCACAAGCTCTATATTCATCCTGACTGGATTCCCCTACTYAGGGGAGCCCACACACAGCAGGAGGGGGCCCTCTGCAAGCAAGCGGAGAATCAGATTCCAGTTCTGGCTCCCCACTAGCATTCTGGAGGGCTTCACGCCCTTCACCACACCACAAACCACAACCCTGGCATCTCCCAAAAAAGCCTTTCAGGTGTCTAGCATAGAAGGACTCAGGGTGATATTACCTGGCTACTGAGCTCAGTACTGGTTACCAGGGTCCTAGAGACACAGACCACAATCTCTCCTCTCCCCCTAGAGAGACAGAAGCAGAGGAGCACCCACTGCCCTTTTGAAGGGTCAGGAGGGAAGGTTTGGCAGCTGCTCCTGTTCTGCTCCCTGAGGGCTTCTCTCACACACCTGCTCTCACTTCACAGGCAAAAGAGCTCCAAGTTGCCAGTGCAATGCTCTGCAGGGGTACTGCACAGGACTGTTTTCACAAGGCACTGCTGTCTGGAGGAGGTTTTTGCCATTCTCTCCCTGTACCTGCTGCTTAGTTGGGCACTCTGTAGTGTCTGGTGACCCTCCATGAGTGGGCTAAATGTGCTGAAATGGTCAAAAACTAACTGAGCCAGAAAAGGTGTCATTTCTGCTGTTTCAGTGAGATAAATCAGCATGTCAGAGAACTGCCACACACCAGAGCTGGCCTGAGGGAGCGGCAAGGCACAGCAGGGAGAGGGAGATAGATCCCCTTGTTGGGCACCAGTGAGGCAGCAGGTTGGCTGAGCAGTAGCCTACATGCCCCAGGAAACATCACATCAAGAAACGTTTTAACAGACCTGGCCCCCACATTGGGGCCCAGATCCTGAGCACATTCTGTTGGGACCCAGGTGTGCCTTAACCCTTCTTCTTCCTCTCTCTCGGCACGGCAGTAATGGAGCCCTTGGCAGCACATCTGTGCAGTACTGGGCTCTTCTCCATCCCTGCCCTCCCCTGCTTCCTTTCAGGAGAAGGAGAACAACCTGGAGGTGGCCAAGCTGAGCGACCGGGATTTCCTCAGCAGTCTGGAGAACTCCATTAGCTTTGGGAAGCCCTTCCTGCTGGAGAATGTTGGCGAGGAGCTAGATCCAGCCCTCGAGCCTGTCCTGCTGAAACAGGTCCTGTCTCTCACCTTGGCAAGGAGTGGGCAAGCAGAGTGCAGTGGGTACCTGGCCAGGCTGGAAGGTGATACCTGGGCATAGAGGAAGGTAGTGGTACCCTCAGATCAAAGCTGTGGATTTGCAGGTCTCTCTGGGCAGGCAACATTCACATGGGTGCCCCCTGCTTTGTGCTCCCCTGTCTTGGTCAGGTGTCCCATATATTGGGAGCCTTCCTCTCGCCTTCAGTCTCCTAGCAGCAAATCTTTTGTCTGTGCCTGGCAGGCGGGGCCATACCATTTGGCTGCTCCATTCAGGTTCAGGCCTTCAGGTCTGCTTGGCAGCTTTGAGCTCCTCTGTCTCTCTCTTCAGCCTCTTCTCCTCACTGCAGAACCCAGGACATACTGGGATGCCTTCTCTTGCAAGAGGGAGACATCCCAGCCCACCTGTCTTTATCCCTCTCTTGTACAGACCTACAAACACCAAGGCAACACAGTGCTGAAGCTGGGGGACACAGTGATCCCCTACCAAGAGGATTTCAGGATGTACATCACCACCAAACTGCCTAACCCTCACTACACCCCTGAGGTCTCCACGAAGGTCACCCTCATCAACTTCACCCTCTCACCCAGGTACCTGCTCACCCTGGTAGCTGCTCCCCCTGCTCAACCCCATTCCCCACAGTCCTTAAGTCTTCGGCCTTTTTCCCCTAGTCCCGAGCTGCTCAGGAAGGAGGAGTGAGGGCCGCAGAGGATGGAGGTCATGTCTCTGCTCTGCCACAGACTCAGTGGGACCTTGGGCAAGTTCCTGGGTCTTGCTCTGCCTGGTTCTCAGCTCACTGGGGAAGGCTTTGAGGTGGCCAGCAGGGCTGTGAGGCATGCAGACAGTGCAATGCGGCCCTTACGTAGGCTGTGTCATCTCTCAAACCTGTGGAAATTTTTAGCATCCACAACAGAGTATGCAGTTTAACTGTGCTAAGGCCTGCTTCTGCACACCCTGTCCTCACACCTCCTTCCATGCTTAGGACTCAAACCTTCCCCTCCACTATTCCGTCTCCTTGGACTTGCTACGCTTTCTTTCTCTTGGCCCATGTTTCTCGCATCTTTCTCCTTGTCTGAGAACTTCAGACTGTATGTCTGCCCCCCTTCTCCTTGTTCTGGTCAGCATGTGCTGTGGGTTGAATCAAAGTGCAGGAGCAGTTCTGGGTGCAGGGTTGTTGCCATGCCACTCGCAGCTCTGGGCTACTTTGTCACCCCAGTACCATAGGGGCAGCTTCTCTTCTAGATCCCCACTGCCTTCTCCTGAGCCTCTCTCTGAACCTGGCACTGCCTGTGGCCCAGTGGCAGCATGTCCCACATCTTGGGAAGCATGGCCTTGCTTAGCAATGTTAATCTTGTCATCAGGCAAGTGGCTGTCCCAGGCCAGGCCAAAGGACCATTGCTCCAGGAGCCCATCTCCAACAGCGTCAAACAGGGAAGAGTATAAGAATAAACCACCACATAGCAATACCCTCCTGAATCCTCTCTCAGCCTCCTACAGGTTGCAGCTCTGGGACAGAGCCCAAGTATGTTTATATTTGTACCTCTAGTAAGTTACAGCAGATTCCTCTCTTGTGAAATTGTGTCTTTGGCCATTAACACCACTTCCTGCAGCAGAAAGTTCCCCAGCCTCATCGCCACATGCAGGAAGAACCACTTCTTCGCTTTGCCCCTGCCCGTGCTGGTGTCTCACACTGGAAGAGGCAGTGGCCAGTCAGGTCCCTGGATGTGCTGGGCCAGAAGCCAGGCCCAGCACCTGCCTGCCCGGCCGAGGCTGGTGTGCACCATGGGTACGCTACTCCTGTCTTCACCCCTGGCTTTCATTGCAGCGGCTTGGAAGACCAACTGCTGGGACAAGTGGTAGCTGAGGAGCGGCCTGACTTAGAAGAGGCCAGAAACCAGCTGATCATTAGCAATGCGAAGATGCGCCAGGAGCTGAAGGTGATAGAAGACCAGATCCTCTACCGGCTCAGCACTTCTGAAGGGAACCCTGTAGATGACTTGGAGCTCATCAATGTGCTGGAGGCATCCAAACTCAAGGCAGGAGAGATCGAGGTCAGAGTCAGAGGTGCTCTCCCCTTGCAGCTGTGCATCCACTGCCAGCCCTGCACTAACTGTGACATCTTTACTGTTCCCCAGGCCAAGGTAAAGGTTGCAGAACAGACAGAGAAGGACATTAACATCACACGCATGGAGTATGTGCCTGTAGCTGTCCGCACCCAGATCCTCTACTTCTGTGTCTCAGACCTGGCCAACGTGGACCCCATGTACCAGTACTCACTCGAGTGGTTCCTCAACATCTTCCTAACAGGGATCACCAACTCCGAGAGGGCAGGTACCTTCAGGGAGCCCCTTCCAATCCCCTTCCCTGCGCCACATATCTGGCCCATCAGAAGTAGAAGCTAAGGTACCTGCAGAGTCAAGGCAAATACGCCCACTTGCACTGGATCTCGGCATGGCCCAGAGCTGCCCCTAGTAGTGTCTGCACAGCAAGGGGAGATGTGCTCGCAGCAGACCTGGCAGCCTGCCCTCTGTTCTCCTCACTACTTCCCTGCTGCCATGGCCGACCAGGCTGGGGAGGTGCTAGTGCCAGGGCATGGGTGAGGCGCACGCCACCCCAGAAACAACGTGACTCTCCTTGTGGAGCCACCTTCATGCACAGGTCCTGGCTGCTGCTGCCAGGCAGCACCTGCTAACCAGGATGGTGCTGTGCTGGCTGGACCCCTTTAGCCTGGCTTGGTGCAGTGTGGACTCCCTCCCGGTGCTGGAGCATGCTTTCTCCCCTGCCAGATCTCTCCTGAACAAGAGCAGGATCAAGCAGCCCTTCTTCCAGCTGGAGCCCCTCCCTTCCTTGGGGAGCTGCTTTCTCCAGGCATGGGACCTTTTCTAACCCCTCCCTAGAACGCAGGGCCTGAGCTGTCATAGGGGAGCCGGCCTGGGGCCAGACCCATCCCCTGGTGGAGTCTCACCCTGCCACTGCATGGCCAGACCACTGCCCATCAGACACAGCCAGGGCTGGTGGTTATGGGTCAGTAACATGCAGCACTGAGCACTTCAGCTGTGGGCAGCCCCAGTACAGGCACCATCTCCTCCTCCTCCAAGGCCCTACACCTTCCAGGAGGGACTTACACCCCAGCCAGAGTTTTGTGGTGTCTCAGCAATGCAGTGATCACACATAACACAGCAGAAAACATCTGGTGCATCTGTGTAAAATGCTGAATCTCAAAACCTTGTCCTGTCATGGGGGTTTCTGTGCCAAGTCTATAACTGAGACTGAGAGTGGACAAGCCCACTTGACCAGGCACAGATAACTGCTGTGGAGAGCATCCTCCACATCACCCTCAGCACCTCCACCTTTGTCTGGTTGTTGCCTGTTTTCAGACACCCTGAAGGAGCGGATCGTGAACATCAACAACTATGTCACCTTCAGTCTCTACAGCAACGTGTGCCGCAGCCTCTTTGAGAAGCACAAGCTCATGTTTGCCTTTCTGGTGTGTGTCCGGATTATGATGAATGAAGGGCAGATCGATATGGTGAGTAAGCTGCCTCAGTCCTTTGGTAGGATCCCAGCCAGGGCAACTGAAGTCCAGCCCTGGGCTGGGTGCAGGGGTTTCCCACTGCAATCAGCTGCTTGCCTTGGCAGCCAAGGTAATGTACAGGAAAGGCTTGCTGAACCCAGTCATCCCTCCAAGGCTAGTTTGGAGGCTCCCAGCAGTAGCTCCCTCACACATGTTGGACAGTATTTTGCCACCCATGAACAAGTGCTCTCAGCAAGGGGTGGGCTTTCCTGCAGAGTAGCACCATGATTGAGGGGTAGCAAGAAGGGATCTGCAAAACACCAAGGGGCTGCCCGGGAGCAGAGTGCCACTTCCTGCCCTCTTCTCTTTCCCTGTGTCCCTAAGACAACATGGGGTTTGAGAGCTTTTCCCTTGCCTTGCACAGCTTGGCTTTCTCTGCTGCTCCCAGGTGGACTCTGCTGGATCCCCCTGCCTGTGCTCTGGCAGAGCAGGTCCATTCCTCACAAAGCTCCCCAGAGACACAAGTTTGAGCCTTGCTGTGGCCTTGGGCCAGCGTTTCCTAGGGCTGGGGACAGAGCGCCACGTTACTCCTTAAATACCTGTCGGGCTAGTGGGCAAACCTGTGGCCATTCTGCTCACTCAGATCTCAAACCCTTCCATGTGCCTAAACACAGGGCTGCCTATCACTGCAGAGGAAATCTAATGGCAACTGAATGGTCACGTTGACCTCACCAGACCCTCTGGTTCACTTACTCCCTGATACACATGCCTGGCAGGAGAGGCAGCCAGAAAGCTACTATAGGGCTTTACTGTGGTACAGCACAAATGCACATGCTTCAGGCCAGACAGGCAGGCTGTAATCCATGACCATGTCCTATCCCTTCTCAGGACGAGTGGCGTTACCTGTTGTCAGGGGGGGCCATAAAGATGATGCGGGAGAACCCAGCTCCTGAATGGCTGTATGAGAGAGCATGGGGAGACATCCTGGCCTTGAGCAACCTGAAGAATTTCTCCAGCTTCGCAGACGACTTTGCAGACAACCTTACAGAGTTCAGGGCCATTTTTGACAGCCCCAAACCTCACAGGTGGGTCCACCCTGCCTTTCCAACATGTCAGTCTGTACATCTTGGCTTAGCTGTGCTCCTAGCTGGTGCACCCCTTGGGAAAGCATGGGGAGCTGATGAGGCCACAGGGCTGGTTCTGCTCACAGTCAGTATAGTGGCATGCAGGGAAGAGGCAGAGGCATCTCCCTGTCTCTGCAAGGGCTGCCTTTGTCCATGCAGGCCTGGTGTGGGTGCTGTCTGGAGGCTGGGCACCTGGAATTGCTGCTTGCTCAAGGCAGAGCCCACACAATGCCTCAGCCCACCAACACTTGGTGCTTTCCCAGTGGAAGCAGCTGTCTGGAAGGGCCTCATCCCCTCTGAAACCCAGCAGCTGCTGCCTGCAGACAGCTTGGGTGGTTCTTGGGGAGCTGCAGGATCTGGCGCATCCCTGCAAAACACACGTGATTGCTTTGCAGAGAGCCCCTACCTGGGAAGTGGGACACTGAGCTTGATGCCTTCCAGAAACTGCTGATTCTGCGATGTCTGCGGGGAGATAAGGTCACCGATGCCATGCAGGACTTTGTAGCACTGAACCTGGATCAGCGCTTTATTGAGCCACAGGTAACTGGCCAAAAGGAGGCAGTGGTGGGGCTAGGAGTGGAGCAGGAGGTCCTGAGCTTGCTGTAAGTGGGACATCATCTCCCATTGCAGTGAGGCTGCTAATGCCTCTCTCCAGCCACAGAGGAGGGCAGCACAACACTGCATCCACAGCTGAGGAAACAGACACAGGGAGAGGTGAAACGACTTGCCCAGAGGCTGTGACTGCTTGGGACACAGTCACCATCCACCAGTTAAACCATGCTGGGAGGGAGCAGACAGTGCAGGCATAGAGGCAAAGAGTTTCAATGACAAATGGGAAAGTAATCACTGCCTTGATTCCAATCCTGCCTAAAAACAGCTGTACTGGGCCATTATTGAACTTGGTTCTGGCCTCAGCACTCAGGAGCACATTAGTAACTTGGAGAGGAGCTGGAGGACAGGCAGGATGAGGGAGGTGCTGTGCATGGTGCCAAAACATGGCCTCAATGTGCATTCCCACAACAGACCCTCTGGTCTAAGCAGTTTTATGTGTTGCAGACCGCCAGCCTCTTGGCTGTGTTCAAGGAGTCCACTGCCACCACCCCCCTTGTATTCGTGCTGTCCCCTGGCACCGACCCAGCTGCTGACCTCTACAAGTTTGCTGAAGAAATGAAATTCTCCATGAAGCTCTCTGCCATTTCCCTGGGCCAAGGCCAGGTAAGCTGCTAGTGCCAACCTGGGATAGTGCTGTCATGCCAAGACTCTCAGAGATCCCACTTAGCTCCAGGGAGGCGAAACACCCTTGCAGCACAGTGAGAGGCCCCTCCTGCCCCAGGGCCCTCCCTCACCAGCCTTCTGCTATCTGGAAGGAGCCGATTCAGCAGGAAGGACTGCAGCAATTCCCCTTCCAATGCCCCCCAGCCTCCTAAATCCATCCCTAATTCTTCCATTCCCTCCACCTTCCCACACCAGGACCCACAGGCCTGGTGAGCTGTGTAAGGGCCATTGCTGAGCTATATGCAGATGGTGAGGACCCAGCTGAGCCTAGGGGACAAAGCCCAGGTTTAACTGGTGCTGCAGACTCCAGGCTATGGCTCTGAAGGCTGATCCTTTCACTCGGCAGCTGTCTCCCTATCTAGCTCTGCAGGACACATCCCCTAATGGCTCAGGGCCTCTGATCTCTTCTTGTCCCACCTCAGGGCCCCCGTGCTGAAGCCATGATGCACAGTGCCATGGAGCAGGGCAAGTGGGTCTTCTTCCAGAACTGCCACCTGGCCCCCAGCTGGATGCCTTTGCTGGAGAGACTCATCGAGGGCATTAACCCCGACAAGGTGACACCCATCCTGTAGCTGGAGACAAAGGGAAAACTAACCTGATGCTCTTACGTCCCTCCCAAGGGGCACTACCACTTTGCAGCTGGTGTAGCCACTTGCTGAAGTTTCCAGCCTTTGGGACCTTTGGTCTCATACACACAGCCTAATGAAAAGCCTGCGGGTGTGGGCAACAGAGGTGTGGGGTGAGCTGTTTTACTACGCAGTGTGCTCTCTCTGAGGATGACAGGCGGGGAGGCACTCACCTGGCTGGAACCCAGACCTTGTTCCATCCCATCCAGAGGTTCCCAGTAAAATGGGAGGGTTGGTTCAGGAGTGACTGCAGTGGCTGTGTCCAAACTCTCTCTGTCTTCTGGTTCTCCAGGTGCATCAGGATTTTCGCCTCTGGCTCACCAGTCTACCTAGCAACTGCTTCCCTGTGTCCATCCTCCAGAACAGCTCCAAGATGACCATTGAGCCCCCCCGCGGGGTCAAGGCCAACCTGCTCAAGTCCTACATTAGCTTCAGCGATGACTTCTTGAATTCTTGCCCCAAGGTAAGACCCAGCTCCTGCTTTGGGTTCCTGTCCCCAGGCTGAGCCTGCTCCAATGCATGCTTTCCACTTGCACTCTGCTCCTCTCTGTGCAGGGACCTCACCCTCCGCTAGAGCTCTCATATGCTAGAGAAGGGCTGGTGGTATTTCTCACCAGCCAAGATCTCCTCTGTGATCGGCCAGTTAGAAACAGCACTTCCACTTTCAGAAATAAAAGCAACGGTATTGCAGAGGCCTGGAGTAAGACACTTGCAGACCTATTTAGGCAGGAGTGCATGCCCACAACTTCCCCAGCACAACAGCCTGTCTGAGGTTTCCACCTCTTCAGGCCCTGGTTGGCACTGCTGAACTGGCAGGTGGCACATCTTGTTTTCTGCCTGCTGCCAGGTCCCAGCAGGTACTTACCCATCCAAGGTCATCTCCTCCCAAGCTGAGCACTTCTTCTCCCTCTTCCCCTGCCCACAGGTCACAGAGTTTAAATCCTTGTTGCTGTCACTTTGCCTCTTCCATGGGAACATGTTGGAGAGAAGAAAGTTTGGGCCCCTGGGGTTCAACATCCCTTATGAGTTCACAGATGGAGACCTCCGCATCTGCATCAGTCAGCTAAAGATGTTCTTGAGCGAATACACAGACATCCCGTACAAGGTGAGAGCACGAGCTGGCCCCTTCTGTGGGAGGAGCGGGTTCACAATACACGCGTGGATAGGAAAGCCGTCCCGTGTTCCCTTGCAGGTTCTGAAGTACACAGCTGGGGAGATCAACTATGGAGGCCGTGTGACTGATGACTGGGACAGGCGCTGCATCATGAATATTTTGGAAGACTTCTACAAGCCTGAGGTTCTAATGCCTGAGTTCGCCTATTCCGAATCGGGGATCTACAAGCAGATCAGTACCTCTTATGACCTGAACGTAAGTATACGAGTAAAAACCACACATCTTCATAGATCCAGGCACTAGCACAAATGGTGTCTCCTCCTCCCTGACACCCACAGAATTTCCAGTTCCCTGGGGGAATATAGGTTAGTAAGAACCTGGAAATCTTAAACTGCTTTCATCAATCTGCATCTGTTTCAAGTAACTGAAGGAAAATATGTCTGTTCTTACAGGAAGAGGTAGTAGCTATCACCAGAATCCCCCAGCTGAAAGCATTTATACTCTGAACCATTTTGATATAACATCAAACCAGCTGTTATATCAGATACTTTTAGATTTAAGCATCTGTTGAGTTTTCCTGGAGACATTGCGGGAAGCTTGCTGCTAAGCTGCCCGTTCCTGTGGAATGTTTGCTTCATCATGAGTGCAGTTTTATTCCCCAGCCAAACCTCACACCATAGCTATGGCCTCTGCTCAGCCTCCAGGCCTGTCTCAGAGGGGCTGCTACTGCCTTGACCTCCCCAGCAGTCCGAGTCCTTCTGCCATCTGTCAGTGTCTCTGGACACACAAAAGCTGCCCCTGAGTAACAGCCATGAATTACACATTACTGTTTGTGACAGGCGACAAGGAGCTGTGTGAAAGTCATAAATAAATCTTGACCAGCGAGGCAAGGAGCATCTTCCAGCTGAGGCTGCAGGTCTGCAGTCTGCTGGGATTAGTTTTTTGAACAGCCCTGGCTTAGTCATTTCTTTCGAGCCAGGCCCCTGGCAGGCCAAAGGGGCACTACAATTTTATCTCTGGGCTCTCACCCTCCCAAACTTGCTGTCTGCTTCACATCCCCATGTGCATGCCTCTCTAGGGGTACCTCCAGTACATCAAGAGCCTGCCACTCAATGATATCCCAGAGATCTTCGGTTTACATGACAACGCCAACATCACCTTTGCTCAGAATGAGACTTTTGCTCTGCTGGGGGCCATTATCCAGCTGCAACCCAAGACATCCCCATCTGGAGGCCGCAGCAGGGAAGAGGTGGGTGCTGACAGTCCCTAGCTGTGCCACAGTGCACCACAGACTAACAGTGAGAAACTGGAGAGCTAGGTTTGCTGGTTTGCCTCCTCATTGGATCCTGGCACTGCTTTTGGTGGACTCAAGGCTGTGGGATCACCAGGCAGTTTGCTTTGCCAGCAGAAGCCATGCTCAGCCCACGAGCCAGCCAGCCTGTAGCACCCACGGGCCAGGAGAGCCCCGCACCCTGCCTGCCCCCAGGGCTGCAGTGCTGGGAGGCAGCAACGGAGCCCTAGCCCATCAATTCTCTGGCAGCTGGTGCCGGGCACTGCTTGGCTGCCAGTCCAGCTCACACGCTCCCTTTCTTTGCTTCCTCTGTCCCATCTGCCTCCTCCCGTTCGGTCCATGAGAAGTCCCTGCTGGCTAATCCCTGGCTCAGGCCCCTGCCCGCTCCCTAAGTATCCCAGTGGTTTCACACTAATAGGCAGAGATGCTGCCTAGTCCAGCCAAGTTTCCTCAGACTCAGGCTCATTTTTCTCCACCTAGAGGTTTTTTTTCCAAGCAGAACCAAAGGCTTTGGAGTGTTGGCCAGGGCTCTCTGGGGCCCCACAGCAGCTGCACCACTCCCCGCGAAAACCCTGGCTAGACTGAGCGAGCCCACAGCTCGCTGCACCCCAGCCAGCCTGGCACAGGCAATGCCAAACCTCCGTGCCTGTGGGGTGCCAGCAATGGCACTGCCATCCAGGCTTTGGGTGTCCCCCTTCCCAGCAGCCATGGCTGGAAGGGCGCTCACCTGCTTGCTGCCTGCCTTCCAGCTCGTGGAGGAGACTTCCAAGGACATCCTGGCCAAGCTGCCTCCCCCCATTAACCTGCAGGAGGTGATCCGCAAGTACCCAGTGCTCTACGAAGAGTCCATGAACACGGTGCTGGTGCAGGAGGTGATCAGGTAAGCCTGGCAGCGCTCCAGGATCAAGTCCTGACCTTGTGACTGGCCGGTCCCTTGGGAAGGGGCAGAGATGTGCAGGCCCCTTGCGGCCACCCATCCTTGGGAAACCTCCCGGCTGAACATGGCCTTCAGCACAGGCAGTGGGGCTGCAGCAACAGCTTTGTTATCCCAGCCACAGCCTTCAACCGATCCATGTACTGTGGGGACTGAGCAGCGTAGCATGACAGTAGCATCTGCTACTGTCAGCTCTCTAGGGCTCGGGGGGCAGCTACAAGAGCCCCATTCAAAAGGAAAGAAGCTGGGGGCTATAGGGGAAGAGCTTCACTCATTGTACAGAGGTCCAGACTCCCTCCAAGAGTCTGGGCAGACTTCAGACAGGGGCAATAAATCTCTGCATTGGGTCATTCTGGTCCATCTGCAGAAACATCAGCTGTTTCTCCCTAGGTACAACAGGCTCCTGGAGGCGATTGCTCAGACATTAAGAGATTTGCTGAAAGCTCTCAAGGGCCTGGTGGTGATGTCCTCTCAGCTGGAGCTGATGGCCAGTAGTCTGTACAACAACACTGTCCCCAAGTTGTGGGACACCAAGGTATGCTCCTCAGCTAGCTCAGCCACCTTCAGGAGCTCCCCCGGGCCAGGGGAAAGGGTCTTCAGAAGCTACAGCTGACTGTGCTGGCCTGCATGGAGCAGGCCCTTGTTCCCCTGATGCGCAGATGCCTCCTGCCCACTGCAGCTGCACAGTCATTCTCAGCCTGAGGCTGTACGAATCCCTAGGCTCTGGGCAGCCATCAGCAACTGAGGCAGAAGGTTTGGCAGTCTCCTGTATGCCTTCAATGCCTTCCTCTGTGGCTGCCCCGCAGGCCTACCCGTCACTGAAGCCCTTGGCATCCTGGGTCAACGACTTGCTGCAGCGGATTGATTTCCTGCAAAAATGGATCAGCCACGGGATCCCCTCCGTGTTCTGGATCAGTGGGTTCTTCTTCCCCCAGGCCTTCCTCACCGGGACGCTGCAGAACTTTGCCAGGAAGTCCGTCATCTCTATCGACACCATCTCATTTAGCTTCAAGGTCAGTGAGTTAACCAGAGTCGCTGGATTTTTGCTGGCTGTTCAGTATCTGCTGCTAGAAAGCCAAATGTGTAGGAAGCCACAAAGGCAGCAGTTCTAGCCATGTCCTATCTAGGAGGTGAAGCCCCCTAGCTGTACAGCTACCCACAGGGTCTAGCCCCAAGCTGATGGAAGCCCTTCTTCCCCTTTGCGCTCACATACACCCCCACACACCACCAGATGCCTCCACGAGATCCTGGAGGCAAGCAGAGACTTCTCCAAACCTACTCACACTCCTCTCCAGTCTTCCTCAGGCTGCCTACAGCCTTGTGCTGCAAGGGGAAGACCCCTGAAGATACAGCCCAAAGACTGTTCCTGAGACAGGGTAATACAAGCAGGGCTTGTCATTTGTGTCTAGATCAGCAACTAAATCTCTCTTGCTGCAAGGTCAAGAGTGGCAGCAGATTAGAAGCACCTGTAGCAACTCCAGCAAGAAGCTTGCATGGCCAGAGCCCTTCAAACACCATGGGGTCATGGGGGCTTGAGCCCCAGGGACATGGCTTTGATCACAGCCCTGGGCCCACTCTCCTGCTGCAGGTACTGAAGGAGTCAGCAAGCGAGCTCACCCGCCGTCCTGATGAGGGCTGCTACATCCATGGCTTGTTTCTCGAAGGTGCCCACTGGGATCCCTCCACGTTTCAGTTAGCAGAGTCACGTCCCAAAGAGCTTTACACAGAGATGGCCATCATCTGGCTGATTCCTGTCCCCAACCGCAAGCCTCCAACCACCGGCATCTACCTGTGTCCCATCTATAAGACGCTCACTCGCGCAGGTAGGCACCCTGAAGGCAGACCTCCAGAAACAAAGGAGACTGCAGTAGCAGCTAGGCTATTCCCACAGCCTGTCCATGGGAGCTCTTCCTCCTCCCACCACACACTGGTATGGAGCAAGGCACACTGGCTGAGGAGATCCAGGTATCTCACTCATGGAGGAGACCAGAGCAGCCTGGCAGCCTAGCTACCCAGCAGCTCCTCTGGTCAGACTGTCTTTAAGGGCTTGGGCTCAGACCTTAAAACACACAAGCCTGTTCTCCCTCCTCTGCTCTGCTTGTCATCCAGCTGGGACAGGACTGGGGATCTCACACAAGAAAGCTTGTCCGGGACTCCCCGGTCTGTGTGCAGTTACCTGTGCTCACTGCAACAGGGCTGCCCTGTGGTCGGGGACTCCCTCTCCTCGCTTTCCTTCTTCCCATTACAGGAACGCTGTCAACAACGGGCCATTCCACCAACTACGTGATTGCCGTGGAGATCCCTACGGACAAGCCCCAGAGGCACTGGATCAAACGGGGGGTGGCCCTGATCTGTGCCCTGGACTTCTAGCCACAAAACCTGCCCAGGCAAGGAAGCTGTCCCAGCCAAGGGCCTGATCCAGGGCCTCCACAGGCCCGCGCACAGCTTAGAAGCGTGGTCAGCCAGCAGGAGACAAGTGTTAAGTGCTGAACAGCTGCTCCCCATCTCCTCTTGCCCTCAGAGCTCTTTACTGTACTGTGCATTATAAATAAAAACAGCTTGACTCCACCAGCATCACATTCATCTATTGTATTTTTCCCCACAATTATGCCAAGTTTTTAACACCACAGAAGAGTGGCCAGCGTGCCAGAAACACAGCAGGGCTCTAGGGTCAATGTGCCCATTGCTCAGGTGCGTGGATCTAACATGCCTGCTGCCTGGAGCAGGCACCTTGCGCTCCCAGCAGCACACACGCACCTTTCCCTTCCCTCACATACTCCTCCCTTGGATGGCTGTTACAGGATAGCTTTATTCTTTCAGACAGATCCACTATTTACAGCACTTGATATTAGACACAGCAAGAGACAAGGATTTTCTTCCCTTCAATGATTACCAAGAAAGACAGTTTCATTCCACAGTCAAGATCTGTACAAATTTGCACATTTGGCAAATTCTGTCCTCTCCTGTGGCTGTTCCCCTTCTCCCCTGGTCACAGCCGTTCCTTCCCCCTACACCTCAGGACACCACCAGAGAGAGGTACCAGCCTCAGGCTTCCGAGCTTTCTGTCAGGCTGCAGGGGAGAGGGAGGAGAAAACCATTTGCAGAAGTGCAAACAGGGTAGGTATGAGGCTGCGGGCGAGGGGCAGGCCAGGACAGCGTGTTACAGTATGAAACGGGGTGGTGCCCACACCAGAAAGCTCTCAGTTTGCAGCCAGAGTGTGGCTCAGGCAGCGAGAGCAGCTTTGGACTCTTCCCACTGCTTCTGCCTGCCTGGAGCTGTGGTCCCAATCATTCGACAACACCTTGCGCTTTACAGCAACCGCTGTCACCTCTCCCCACATTGAAAGGCTCTGCCAAGAGCATCAACCAACTTAAAGTCCAGCTTCCACCCCAGAGCCAGGCCTAGCAGCACCAAGGACACATGCGAACCATCTGGCTCATTGCCTTCAAAGCCTGGAGACAGAAGCAGCAGCCCCCATCTCGCAGCCATTCCCCTATTTGGTCTGTTCATTACTTGCTGGGTTTCTCTGGGCTTGTAGCAACCCTGCATTATCCAAAGGCATTGCTGGAGCCACAGACCTGGTCCCTAGGAGAGCAGCCGTGGAAGCAGAGCCACGCGCCCCTCTCCAGTGCCACCACAGAGGGCCATGCTCAAGGCTAGCTCTGACGTGTGCCCACCTGGTGACAGCCACCAAGGCCCAAAGGGGAGCCCTACCTCCTGCCTGGCCACACACCAGCCCGCTCTGGGAACTCGGCAGTGCAGAGGCGGGTCGATGCAGGGCAGCAGTGCTGGAGAACGGGCTCTGTCCAGGAGCCACCTCGCTCAGCAACGACAGCCAAAGCGTGTCACAACCAGAAGATAAACTTTGTAAAGGGAAGGAGAGGAATAGAAAAGAGAGACTTGAACGTCTTGGGGAAGCGCAGAGCTGAAGGCCTGGACACAGGAGGACACAAACCACAGCCAGCTGCGGCCAGCACAGCCCCGCATCAGCATCACTGATTCCCACATCGCCAGCTCTGTCACCAGCCAGGTGGGCTCTTCCCCTCCTGCCGCAGTCCTCAGCCAGGGCACTGAGATATGGGCCCACAGTATCCACATGTGGCTGCGGCACAGTCAGGCAGCTGGGCACTCAGGGCTGCCTTCTGCTGCAGCCACAGGGACTCCCCTTAGGACAAGGCATTTTTGCCTTTCACAGCTTGGGCTCAGAGGAAAACCCAATTCTGTTTGGCCCCAAGCTCCACCTTTATATAACACTAAGGGTGCGAGCAGTGAGGATCCAGGCTTCTCACTGGGGTCCCTCTTCCTTGGGCAAAGGGTAACATATATCCAAGTGTCACTGCCCAAGGCCACAGGCCCCAGCTTCTTCTCACAGTCTCGACTCCAAGGCTACTGGCGCTTGGCTTTATACGGACGGGAGCGTTTCCGGCGGTCCGGCTTCCTCTGCTTGTGGAGACGTCCAATGCTGACTCCCTGCCGCCTGCGAACGGAGATGTTCTGCTCTACGAGGCTTGCCAGCATGCCTGCAGGGGAAAAGGCAGCACAGATGTGCCAGAGAACAGCCTACAGACACCAGCCACGCACAGGAGCAGGGTGCTCTGTGCTGGTATTGCCCATGCAAGAGCGCAGCCCTCCCTCTCTCACCCGAAACCCATCACTGGGTTCCTTCTGGGACAAGAAAATCAGGAGGGCGCAGAGCAGAGACATGCTGCTCCGCAGAGCAAGCCCACAGAGCAGGACCTCGTGCTCCAGGCCTGGCAGAAAGAAGCAAACGGGGAGCTTCCCAGACTCCCAGCTGCTGCTCCGTCAAGCTCAGCGCTGCTCCCCCAGCTCCATGGCAACTAGCCCCAAGTCAAGTCCAGATCCCATGCTCTCTTCCCCCAGCAGCACGGCACAGCCAGCCAGCTCACCTTCCTGGGCCAGCATGGAGATGAAGGTGCAGATGAACTCATCGTAGTTGTGGGTTCTTCTCTGGTCATCAATCTACAAATAGGGCAGGAAGAAAGGAGAGCTCAAGACAAACAGCTCTGTCACAGGGCAAAGAACCAGGCTCATCCCACAGGCCGGGGAGACTGAAGCAGAAAGGGACCCAGCTCCCAGCCACAGCAGCCCAGCTGAGGCCAGTGCACAAGCAGGCAGGAAGAGGCACTGTCTCCATCCCAGTTCAGATGCCAGCATTCTCCACAAAGGGCAGCGGGGAACAGGCAAGGGTGGGCACGGCAGGAACCCTGCTAGGCAGCCAGGCCGAGACTCCCACTCTACCTCCTGGCAGGGCCGAGGCTCGACCACGGCCCAGCTGCGGCACTCCACCATCCTCCATGAGCTAATGCTGCTCAGGGACTTCAGTCTGTCCTGGCAGGGGCTCTGCCATATGGGACTGATCAGTAACAAGAAAGAGACCCCAAACGCTCCCTGTCACCATTCTCAGCTGAACTACCCTCCCTACACTTGACATAAAGACACCACAGACGGAAGCCTTCAGGAAGCTAAATCAGCAACACAAAACAAGCCATCAAAAACACACCTTGAATTTCTTCCTCTTCTCCACCTCCTCCTTCAGGCAGGCCTCATAGTTTGCAATCTCTGCCTCCACGCACTTCAGCAGCGCCAGCAGCTCCTGCCAGGATCAAGCAGAGCGAATGTGAGCAGACGGCACCCTGCCACAGGAGGGGAGCTGCCCGCCACCGCACGGCCCAGGAGCCAGAGGGGTGAGCTGGCGGGTATGCCTCTCTATGCTGGGAAACTGATGATTCATCAAAACAAAAGACACTCGGCAGGGAAACAAACAGCACTTCATTATAGGGAATTTCCGAGTTGGAGGATAATCAATCACCCAGCACGCAGGCCCAGCCACAGGGAGCTGGGTCTTAGCCTCTTCTGCCTGGGCCCAGCCCAGCACCATGTAACTGCTTCTTCAGAACATGAGGAAGTGTTTGCATGCATGTCTGAGAAACATCCGCAGGCCTGGTTCTTTTCTTTAAATTAAAAAAACAAAAAGAACAACAACAAAAAAACCTTGAAGACTTCCTTTTTAAGTAAAACAGAAAGCATGTTCCTAGCCAGCCCTCCTCAGGGGAGTCCTCAACGCGCTTGTGCCATCCAAGCCTGGTCCTGCCCCTGGCTGGAGGGCATAAGAGAGGCGGTAAGGTTAACAGCAGGCTGGGATCTGGGGATGCCGGTGGGAGGTCCTGATGGGCTCTCCCTGGGCAGGGTCCCGCTTGGCTCAGGCCCAAGAGAGAGCACAGCACACGGAGTGTCTCAGCTGCAGGAGCCGGTGGCTCAACCCACTGCCAACACAAACATCCCCAAGATGACGCAAGGCACAAAACCTGCACTGCCCCATGCCTCGAGGCACGGCTGCTGCGAGACGCGATCGGGACAGCGTGCACATGCGGTTTGGTCATTGCCAGTGCTGCTGCGGCTCTGGGCGAGCACAGGGAGCTCCACGTTCCCAGGGCTGTCGCAGCACAAAACTCACCTTGGGAGAATACTTTTCCCCCCCAGGGTGATCACTGGTCCTGCCAAGTCCCACCTTCTCTTTGCTGTCACTGGCCTCACTGCCCTCCTTCTCTTCCAGTTTGATAGCGATCTGGGCCTCTTCACCAGGTTTGATGGAAGGGGGGGAACTTTTCCCCCCATCTGCACACAAGGGAAGGGAGCATCAGGAGCCATCACCAAGGACTTATATTCACTCCCCAAGTTAAAAGACACGCTCCCATTCTGCACCCTGCAAGGGAGATGCCACCACCTGGAGCCAGCAGGCACCTACCTGCAACAGCCAGCGGGCAGAACACGCCATCCTCCGTGAGGTGCAGCAGCCCGGTGCTGATGATGGGCCCCAGGTCCCTGACAGCACGGTTGTAGCGCATGCAGTCCACACGCAGCAGGCCGTCCTCCTCACCAAAGAGCACCTTGGAGATGTGGGAGGTGACGGGGCTGGAGGGGCGGGTGGGGTTGGCTGAACGGATGGGGGAGCGCAGTGGGGAGTTGAAGGCACTGCCGATTTCCGAGGCCGTGTCCGTGCTCTCATTGCTGGGGGTGGGAGAAGGCTGGGAATGGGTGACAACGGCCACAGCAGCACCCCCGCTGCTTGTCTTGATGGACAGGGGAATGGAAAGGTCCTTTTGAGATTCCTTCAGCTTCTCAGCCAGAACGTTGATGGTGTTGGGCTGGAGGACTGAAAGCTGACCGTCTGCAGATGCCGCCACATGCTCTTGCTTTACCTGTCCTTTCCTCTTGTACCTGCCCAGAAACACAGATGAGAAGGTGAATAGCTGGTGGAAGGAGCGGGGGGCCCAGCTGTAGCAAGCCCAGACACTGCCATCTCCACACTTGGTGCTCAAAGCTATGTGCTGGAATAAAGCAAGGTCTGAAGCATTTCTAGGTGGTCCCCACTGCCACCAGCTGCTCTGACAGCCCCCCATTCCCAATGATCTGCTTAGCTGCAGGTACCCCTACACTGGGGGGGGAGGGGGAGAATGTGTCCAGGGGGCTTCCCACAGGGTGCTGTGTTCCCCCACATTTCATTCAGAAGATCCAAAAGCAGCCTCACTGCTATCCCACCTTCCTGGCCTTCACAGCAGTCCCAACACACCAGCACCGTCACCATGATCCAATTTGGCAATCAGCACTGGGGAGCTAAGGCTCAGTTTGGAGAAAGTGAAGTCCACTAGGTCCTGTGCCCACCAGGCAGGGCGCACTGAGTATCCTTGGCCACCAGGTGCCCTCAAACACAGCTCAAACAACCTCTGCCTCCAACAGCACAACACAGCAATTTATCAACTACTGGGAGGCTTTCCCCAGGACAAGATCCACCACCCACACAGCCCACCAACCCTGCTTCACACAGCTCAATCCATTACCTGATGGCCGAGTTGGTGTTACAAACTTCCTCCTCCTCATCATCATCATAGTCATCCTCATCGTCCGAATACTGCTGGTGCTGTCGGACTGGGACCCGACTACGACCCACTCCGGCCGCAAGGTCTTCCTCCTCCTGCAAAACACCACTGTTCACAACCTGCCAACAGCGGGGCAAGGCAAACACCGTGGAGGCCTCGGAGGAATATCCCAGCAGACAGTGTCCTCAGCCCAGCTGAGCCCAGGGGACTGCCCCTCCTGAGGGGAAACAGGGGGACTCTTTTCTATGCTTGTTCAGTTGGAAATCACCACCCCTCTGCCCTGAGGGACCACACACAATTGCTCTGGCTCCAGGCTTGCCTGTAGGGCTTCTGGATCAGGCCATCCAAGATCCCAAAACAAAGCCCTCCCACCAGGCCTCAGGGAATCAGGCCACATTGTGTTCTGGATACAAGAGGCCAAGACCTGTTCTCTGGCCCTGAGGTCAGGGACACAGTCTGGTTCACATCCCCATATCCAAACTCTCATCCTGTGCAAAGCAGGACAGCTGAGTCAAACCATCCACTGCAAACTGTCCCCAGCCTGTGCCATTGGCCCAGCAAAGTCCAACGCTGGCATTTGCTGCTCACACAGATCACAATGGTGCAAGGGCACTGCCAGCAACTGAATGCCCTGCTCAAGCAGTAGGGGAGCCACAGCCGAAGGTTCACAGGTGCAGACTGTGTCCTGGATACGGAGTATCAGCAGCTAGCAGTGACCAGAGCCCACAGTTTAGGTCCGTCTGAGCGTTACTGGGTTATGTAACCCAACATCAGTGGGCACAAAGGGAGCCAGGCTCTCTCCTTCACCTCTTCCCTCACCCCATGTCCCCTGGCTCAGATCCTCCCCAACCCTCCCACAGCCTCTGGTTCTCATGGGAAGCTCTTCTCCTTTGGGCTTCACTCAGCACAGACAGATTTACGCTCGAGCCAATAGGCAAATTTGTTCCTGTCCCTGGCAGTCCCCTTTGCGCCAGGAGTGGCATTCCCAGGGCCACATGGTGAGCCACATCAGCTAAGCATGACCCATGTTAAAGAGGATCTCTTTTGCCAGGTTAGTTTTCACCTGCTCACCTTCCAGCCTGGGTGGCACAAGGGCAAGCACACTGCAAGGCAGGGGAGGGGGCAAGAGTGGCTGTCAGCAATACTCCCATGGAGGTGGGGGACTGGAAGCGGAAAGTTCAGCTCAAGTCAGGCATGCCGCTGGCCTGGAGCTCCTGCCTACCTGCATGGGGGATTTGGCGTAATTGTGATTATCCAGAAAGGCTGGCAGCCTCTGCACGATGGGATTGGGGTTTGCTGGAGGTGCCCCGTTGATACTGCTCACTGACGGCTTTGCCACCGGTTTGGATTTGTTGGGTGGACTCTGTGTGGCTGCGGGGTGACCCTGGCTGGCGGACTCATCRGTGCTGTCTGTAATACAAGCACAGGGCAGCCTTTCACAACCAGCATGGCCACCTTTTACTCGATGTTCCCTGCCATCCCCTTCCCACCCCACATAACAGAGGAGCTCTCATGCTCCACCAGACAATGAGCAGAGGCATCACACTCACTTTCTGTTCCACCTCTAGCTGTCACAAGTGCCCCCAAACTTAAGCCGTCCCTTTCTTAAGCTCTGCACCCCTCTGACACTCCTCCCAGGCACAGGGGCATTTAAGGCACACCTGATCAGGCCCACCCCAGGACAGCGTGCTAAGCTGGGCTTAGAGGAAAAAAAAAAGTGAAGCCAACCATAACTGTCTCAAGCTCCAGGTCAGCCAGAAGTTGTTACCAGCCTGTGCCAAAATGTGCTCGTTGCATGAAAGGCGAGGCTAGATGGCAACACCGCTAGAATGAGGGCCGTACCTGGATGGATGCTCTCTGGGGCCACGGTCTTGCTGCTGGCTGGCTTGGACTCTTCAGGAGGCTGAGACTCCTGGGACTTCTGGGTCTGGATCAGCTCAGGCTGAGTTACTCGGATAAGCTTGAAGGCAAAAGACGGACAGAAACTGAGTGCTGGACCAGGGAGACCCACACCACATCCTTCTGTTTGGAGCACTGCAAAAGGAGAACTTGCAAGGCTAAGCCAGCCTCCAAGCACCCCCATATGCTATCAGCTGAGAGTGCTATGGAGAACCTCCCAGGGGAACAGTGAAAGGCCAGGCAGCAAGATAGTTCAACTCACTGCAGGGCTAACAGTATAGGCATGGGATTCAAAGGCAAAGGGAAGCTGAGACCTCCCCTTCCCAGAACACCTTTCCAAAGACAGCAAGTCTGCCAGTGTCAGAAAAATCCAGGGCCTCTACAGCACAAGGAGATGCCCTGACAGCAGAGTCTACTCCTGTCTCAGCCTCACTCCCTCAGGGCCCCGGCTGTCCTACCTGCTGCAATGCCTCCAGCACAGTCTGGCGGTTCATCTTCAGGATGTGCAGTTTGGACTCATACTTCATCCTCCGATCAGGCACCACTGCCATCAAGTTGAAGCGGATGTCATGGTACGGCTCCCTGCAGGAAGTCAGAGCAGACATTAGCCAAAGGCTGGCTGCGGAAAGTGGGTCTCCCCAGCAAGGGGATTAATAGACTGCCGGCCACACCACACACCTATAAGCAGTTTCCAGGTAGCACCTCCTCTGACCCTGTGTTAAACACCAACACATGGCAGGCATTTCCCCCCAAAACAAATCAACTTCACATCGGCTGAAGAAGCAGAGCAAGGTTATTTCAGCCTCAAGGCAAAACAGGCTTTGCACCTATCCCTCCCCAAATGCAAAGATGCCTGCACAAGTGCTGAGGCCTGGAGATGCCAACTGAACAGTAGGGCTGTAGACAGCCTGGCATCATGGAAATCACTAGTCTAGGGTGACCCAAACTTAACTTTTCTGGAAGGGGGGGTGAGCAGAAATGCAGAGGCCCAGGTTTTTAAGCTAAGTGAGAGAACTGCTGATTAGGCCTGGAAAAGAGCATCGAACTCAGGGGATCTGGGGTCAGGGCTTGCGTTTGCTATGATCTAAACTATATGCAGCATTGTGGGAAAGGTTCAGTTTATCACATGCAAGTTTGGAAGGGGGAGAAGACAGTTTGAATGCTCTGAGACCCATGGCCTTTCCAGTAGGAGACACCAATCGCACTGCTCAAGTGGCTCCTGCCCCCGCTTCCAAGAGGTTCAGGTCAGGAGCAGAAGTACCATTCCCTCTCCTACGGACTCGAGCAAACAGGGATCTAGCATGGCCACTCTTGTCCTGCACGGAGACTTGCAGAGACCCCGCGTTGTGCAGAGAGCACAACTTCTCTGCATGCTCTGAAAGCAGGCAGACTGCAGGAGAGAGAAGGCAAATATGAGGTGCACCTGTATCCCTCCCAAGCAACGTTCGCCATCCCCATTTCCATGATTCATTACACAGTGACCACAGCAGAAATGCTTCTGGGGACATGGCAATGAGTCAGTGCCTGCACCATGGCCTGGGACATTACCCTGCAGTGGCCAGGCCGATTCGTTCCATGATTACTCTCCTGGCTTTATCTGTCCATTCTTCATCATCAGCCCAAGGCCCTGTGGTAAAAAGACAGAGCTAGAATTAGGAAAGCAGGCCAAGGCTCCTGCTTCAGATCCACAGAGCAGCAAGGAGCAGGGCTCCTGCCATCCCCATAAGGTGTACTCTCATGGCTCCCTTGCATACCAGGGCACAGATAGGAGACAGTGGTCTGGAGTGTATTATCCCCACCAGCGAGACCCATGTGGCCTGCATCTTGGTCCCAAGTGACCCTCTCAAGGAGGGGGCCAGGAGACAGAAGGACCACACCGTCAGCTACATGCAGCCCATTGCTAGACCCCCCCACTCTCTGCCTTCTGAATGGAAACATGCAAGTCATATGCAAGGCAGAAAGGTGAGTTGTGAACTCTATGGACCACTAGCAAGTTATGGGCATTGGGCTTGCAAAGTCCAAGGAAATCCCAGCTCCAGAACTTAGACCTTACCTGCTGCTAGAAAAGGTGATCTGGTGCCAAGCGTAAGAAATCCAAATGCGTTTGGTGAGTATTTTATCAAAAGCCCTGATGCACAGAGGCAAAAAGTGTTTGAAGGACAGAACTAAATGGTCAAGTTGTAAGAGGAAAGAGTAACCAGAGCAGTCCTGCTGGGATCTGTGTTGGGGACTTTGTGCCTCAACATACAGAGGTTATCTGGCGCAGGGAATGGGTAAGGAGGAGACAAATTCTGCTTGCAATACCAAGTTATTCTGGAGAGCAAAAACAAAAGCCAGTTCTGGAGACCTACAGAAGGACCTTGTGACCCTGAGCAACTGGACAGGAAAATGGCAAGGCTGGAAAAATCAATGCAATGCATTTAGAAACAATCAAGTTTTCTATACACAATCCTCAGTGACAGGCTCCAAATGAGCTACCAAAACTTAACACAAATCTGGGAGTCACTGGAATGATTCTCCAAAAACATCAGCTAATGCTTACAAGGCAATGAAAAACAATACCCATTGGCACACTTGGAACTGGGGGAAGGAGAGAAAAGACAAACCAGAATGTCTCTTCTACGGTGTTGATGAGCAGGGTCAGAAAGCCCTTAGCCTCTTACCGTGGTCAATGGGATAAACCTTGAGCCCATCTAGCTCAAACAGGCGTCCCTTGATGGGGACATAACTGACAAAATGAAAAGCCTCCATGGTTCGCACAGCGCTGATCCCATTCTGCTTTTCCGGCAGGTGCCGTGGCTCCGGCCTGCAAGGGCAAGAGAGCCAAGAGGTCAGTGCAGAGCCTGCCTCCTCCAGCAAAGCCAAGCTGCAAGAGACATCTCCACTCACCTGGCATGGCTGTTATGGGCCTTGGCCAGCTCTGGGGCATTCCCAATAGCGTAGCCTTTACTCTGCAGCAGACAAAGAGCAAGAGGTAAGAACAATTGAGAAGCAACAATAAACAGCAAAATGCTTCAGCTGACCAGCTCCCTCATCCACACACAGGGCTTTAAGAGCAACTTTCAGGCACAACTTCTGCTCTACTGAGCTACAGGTAACAACCCAAGATGAAAAGAGCACACAACTTCTGCTAAAGAGAAGGGAGGGGATTACAGGGTGAGAGAAACACAGACTTAAAAGACAGGTCTGAAGGCAGGACAGAGGACATTTGACCACAAAGTTAAAGAATATATCCGGGCTAGGGAATAACGCGACAGAAGGCTGAGAGCT
The DNA here is from genome assembly GCF_003343035.1 of Apteryx rowi. Lineage (NCBI taxonomy): Eukaryota > Metazoa > Chordata > Aves > Apterygiformes > Apterygidae > Apteryx > Apteryx rowi. The sequence goes on along the minus strand of NW_020449708.1, from coordinate 27,450 downwards.
GGGCCCAGCATAAGGGGAAAGAGTCTCTGAATGAGGTAAGGAGAGAAGACCAGAGTAAACAGGCAATACTTATGTAGCACGCAACCATGAATGGCTGCAAAGGAGCCAGCTCACTAGAACATCATCCCAAGAGGGGAGCAAGAGACAGACACACACGAGCCCCCAGTGCACTCTTCTGCACACCTCCACTCCTACCTCAGGGCTGAATCCTTTGGTGAAATCCTTCATGCGGCTCAGTGTGGGGCCCAGGTCAACATTGTTGCAGTTCAGGAGGACACTCAGCAGGGCGTGGGTGGCACAGGAATTGGGGATCAGCTGGAGGTTGACACAAAAATCATCTTAAAGAACAGGAATAAGGTAACCCTTCAGCAAACTCTCACAGCTGACTAATCAATTGCAAAGTAATGATGCATGAGAGAGCAGCAACTTATCCTACACCTCGGCTCTCAACGAAGGAGAAGAGCAGGATCAGTCTCGTGCACTGAGCCACACCGTGCCCTCATGAGCATCTGCTCGCAGCCCAGGCCACAGACTGGCCCTCAGCCCTTCCTCGGTTCCCTCCAACTTGACACAAGAGCTCAGGGCAGAGCTTCCTGGGACAGAAGAGCTGGTAATCCCTTCACAGGAGAGGAGGTGCACTCAGGAAAGACAAGAGCAATGCAGCTGCTCAGGACCATGCTCCTTCCTCCAGAGTGCCAGGTGCAGTGGCACCCCAAAACCTGTAAAGATGCTACATCACCAACAAAGTTGTTTGGTCACTCCCCTGAGCTCAGCTCTGAATGCTAGCACCATCCTGCTCCTTGTCAGAGACCCCAGCTGCAGAAAGGGCAAGGCCAGACTGCTCCAGCATGCTGGCTGCCTCTCTGCACAGTGCCCCATATTCCCCGGGATATATATGAGGGGCTGGAAGAACACGGGTTTCCTAGTCCTACTCGCACCACAATACTGCCTGCAGAGACTCCCTAACCCCATCTCTTTTACCCAGACCCAGCACTCCAGGGTGCCCTGGACAGCTGCCTGTGTTTGCACAGACTTATGGAGGCAGCACAAGAAACGGACACAAGGTGGAAGCAGTGCCCCACACCTGTGCTGGCTGTGCCTCCTCCCCAAGGGGGACGTGTCACACCACATCTCCTACTCACTCCTCCCCAGTGCCAGACTGGCAGCTCTTCCTTTCTCATCTGCAGCTCTTCTGTTTTGCTAAAGGATGTGCCAACAAGCAGAAGAGCCCTTGCTGTCAGCTCTCTCTCCCTGCAGTGTCACAAGAGATGCCCCCCTTTCCCCTCGCCTCCAACTTACCTGGTGAGCAAAGAACATGTTATTAACGATGTCATCATCGATCACCGACGTCTCATCCACCAGGGTAGAGACCTTCCGGCGGGATCTGCGCTCCTCAATCCACTTGAATAGGAAGATGAACCCATACACAGGGCTGCAGAGAGAAGTTAGCAATTGCATCATTTCGGAGACATGCGTGACCATGCCAGTGGGGCTGCTCTGCTCGGTGCCAGAACCGTTCTGTTTTAAACCACAGGCAGAGCAAGGACAGGGAGAGGAAGCAGAAATGCTAGTCCCATTTTACTGGGAAGTGACCGTCCCCGCCACAAGTCCCTGCAGTCCCATGTAACCCAGGGCATTCTACCGTTCTGATGGTCCGGGCTCAGGTCTCAGAYAACAACCAAGATTGAAAAGTTTGGGGTTTGACAGAAGGTGTCAAGAGACTCGAGACAAAGAGGAGGTGAAATCCACCTCCGGACACTCATTGTCTTCCAGAATGGTGACCGACCACCAAACGACCCCTTATTTTATATAAACAGTGCATTTATTTTCAAGAGATCAGACAATGGCTTTTAAGAAAGCTGCTGCCTCAAAGCCATCTCAGAGCATTGAGATAGAGAGAAAACCCACACTCAAAGCATGCAGGCTTGACACAGCAACTGTCCATGGGGAAAGAGATAACAAACCCCCGAAGTTTGTCCCCACCGCCCCACAACGTCTTTCTCTCCATGTAATTTTGTCCCAGGGCCAACTTGCCACCTCAGCCTGCAGTGCCAGCAGGAGTAAGTCATTACTAAAGCAAGGGCATGAGATCACCCGTCTGCCTCAAACCTGATAAAGCATTCCTGGTTTATAGCTTACCACACTGATCTCTGTGACTGACAGCCTCACATGGGCTCTTTGAACACCTGAAAATGAGTTCCCAGACCCACACACATTTTGCTTATTTAAAATCACACTTTCAAGCTGGTGACTTACCCTTGGCATTTGCTCTGCAGATCATAGATCTCTTCAACCTGCACCCCCTTGACCCCTGCAAATAAAGGGTAGAACCTGGTGTAAAGCCTACCAGAAAGGGCTAGAGGTAATGCCAAGCATGAAATCAACTTCCTAGGAGGACTTCTTGCACTCACCAAAATCTTCAACCAATAGCGTGAAGAGACCTGGAAGGGAACAAACAAAGAGATTATTTCTGGCTGGAGAGCACACTGAGGAGCAGACAGGAAACCTGCTGCCACCAGCCTCAGAAGAGCACACGCAGTCAGAGGCCAAGGCAGAGGCAGAAAAACTGCAGCAATGCAGCACTGAGACCACACTGGTTCCCCAGCAGCAGAGCTATCGAACCCTATCTTGCTACTTCCTCAACCCATAGTACCGTCTCCTTCCTATGACCCTTTCCACCAGCTGGGACAGGGGCAGCAAGCATTGTGCCTGGTTCAAACTAATTGGGCTGGACATGCACTTATGGGCCTGCCACTCAGCTGAACACAGCAAAAGAAAGTTTGGAACAAATTGATGTAGGAGATTGAGACTTATTTAGGGAACGGGGGAACTCTAAGGAGACGGACAGTCACTGCCCAAGCTCTGTTTCCTTAGGAAACTAGGCTAAAAGGAAAATCGCACCAAGAGCATAGATTTATATGCTCCTGACCAGAACTTTTACCCACGAACACTTTCTTGGCTGGCACTGTTCAAATGGAGGTTTCAAGACCCTGGAAGGAGTGGGGCCTGTTAAACACTTGAGACAACCTAAAACAACCCCCCCCCCCCCTTGTCCTGTCAGACCATCTTAAGCTGAACTCCAGCTTCAGCCTACCAAGCTACTACAAGCAACTTGCCAACAGCACAGAGCTCTTAAGTGACACTCACTCTCTTCTAACTGGAAGAAAACCAGCTGAATAGACCACAGGATTTTTAAAAGAAGGGCATTCAGGTTTTTGTTAGTAAAGACAGCCAGTGGAGGGAGAGCCAGCTGGGAGCAATGGGGCTGCTGTGGAGTCCTCAGGGCCAAAAAGCTCATGCTTATCTTCCTGTCTCCTAGGGTGGCAAATTCCAGAGTCTATCTCCAGTGATTACAAAATTCCCATTACAGAAGGACAGTGGAGAAGAGGCTGAGGGATTATTGGGGCAACTGAGCCAGAGCTACCACTACAATGCCACAGAAAATGTGGTCGGCCCCATTTTCAGGCAGTTCCTCTGTATGCAGAGTTAGCAAGCTCAGGACTGGAATACTAAATCTGCTCCTTGTGCTTCCTTAAAAAGGCTGCTGAAATATTGGCAGGAGGTCCATGGAATATCAATAAGAAGGATTCAATCCTGAGAAACATCCCTATAAACAAAGGATTTAAGGAACCTGATGTAAGTGATTTAGCCAAGAAGGGAAGAGACCAAGGGGCTTCCACATCAAAGTTAAAATGACTAAAATGGGGAGGAAACTTCTGAGATGAAAAGCACTCCCTAATTTAGCAGAAAAAGTCACACTAACATTTCAAGAGCTAGAAGATGAAAACGTTGCATTTCTTATAAAATTTTCTGTGGGAAGAAACACACCACTGAAAGAATTTATTTCAAAATGGTGACAGTCTCTTCATCACGTAAAGCCTTTAAACCGAGCCTAGATGCCTTTCTGATAGAGAAGTTCTTACTCAAACTATGGGCTTAAAGCAGAAGATGTTACGGAGGGGTCTGTTCTGGAGGTCACACCTACAGAGACTTCAGACCCCAGCAATCACACTCTGCGGACAAACCTTCCTCCGTCAGCCAGCTTGAAAAGTGCTACTTGGCTGCGTGCAGCCACACTGCCATCTTCGCAACAATCTCCCTTGGGGGTAGCAGTCCCTCCAATCCTTAAATACCGTGAAGGTCTTCAGATGCTCTTTACAGTCACGGTTCTTGTTCTGTCTTTAGATGGCACCAGTCAAGGCATCAGGAGCCACAGCTGTTTACAGGTAGAGCCTGTCAACAGCAAATACTTTCACAGCAGTTGAAAAGAAAGATTTTGAGGATGTGCATGCTGCCCCTTGTGATGAAGCAAATCTTCAGTTAGAGAGTGTGATACCTTACATTTGTAAGAAGAGCCTCACTCATTCTCCAATTTCAAAGCAAAGATCAAAGTTACAGTCTGCTGACCACAGCAAAACACACACGATATGAGAAGATATGAACCGTATCACAACCTCTGCAAGCTAAGATTTGCATGGCTCTGGTATCAGGTCCCAGAGCGAGGCCTTGCGAAAACAAATAACCATAAACGGTCAAAGCAGCACTGATACTCCCAGAAAGATGGGAGAACCTGATCTCCAGGCAGGCCGGAAGAACAGAGAGTTTCAGTGGCTCCAGAACCACAGGACAGTTACACGGCAACATCCTTGTACCAACATCACACACAAGGACAGACGAGACAACTCCATGGCCCAAATTCTGAGGGGACTCATTCATAACATTCATAACCACAGTTCAAGTTGATACAACAGCATTTGCCAGGCCCAAATACCCACCACAGAATTCAAACCTACATACATCTGAAGAAATGTAGCTGGAGAGAGGTGAGCCATTCCTGCTGGATGAGGTGTAATTCCTTCCAGTTAACCTTGCTTGGGTAAGGGCAGCCTTGCAGCTACACAGCACTTGGATCACACAGCACCCAAAGGAGCAGCCAACAAACTGGGCTAAGCTGAACTGCAGCACAGACCCCAGCAGGCAGTTCAAGTTCAAGCCACCACTACAGTCAGGGGTTTGCATCTGAAAGCGATCCAGGTGCTGAGAGCCTGTCTCCGCTGCAGGATTAGGGTAGGAATTCAGCTCAGCACCAGGACAGAAACACCAAGTTTGCAGGTTTACATCTCTCAGATAAAGAATTGGTCTTAACACTGCAAAGCATCACTGCATGTGGATAGATTTGCTTCCAGTCAAACAACCTTCCCTCCCAAATGTCAGAATCCAAACCGTATTTTGTCTTGGGTGTCTTCATGATGAAGAAGGGAGAAAATGTGAACAATTTTGGCGATTCCTAATTATCAGTAAGAAGAAGATAAAGAGCAGCAAAACCTAGGTTGTCTGGGAGACAGATACCATACAGACTCTTCTGCTGAGCGCAGGGAGATTAGTGTAATGCAAGGTGGTCTGGTTTCCTCACCTAAGGCCTCGAGAACACAACCAGAACCAGAGTATACCATCACATCCTAAAGAACAGCTCTCAGTCTGAGAAGATCATTCCATGTTTCATCACATCAGCTCAAACACATTAAAATGACATTCAACCAATACCCCAGGCTAACACTGGCTTTGGCATGTCTCTCCCAGGTACAACCAGCCCTCAAGTCCTAACTCACAAAATTAACTCCACTATGAACACCCGACACCACCACAGAAACAACCTTCTTCAATGCAGCGGGAAGGGAGTGCCTGTGGCTATCATTTCCTGGCCGCTCACACACCCTACTAGGTTCTTCAGGATCTTTCACAGGCTACCTGGCGGAGTGGTACCAGGCCATTTTATCCATCTGCTCATCTTTAACATGATGACAGAATTTGACATGCGTGGGATGGAGAAGCCACCCCACATATTCCACTGCTATAGACATGCAGGTTGTCCTGAATCACCTGTGAAGTTCTGGGACAACTGCTAGTCAGAACTGTTTCTAGAGTGAGGGGCACCTTGTAACCACAAAGTATAGCCACCTATCGCTTGTTCCTGTATTTCAGCAATATTGCACAGTGTATTTGCAAACTTCAGGAACGTGTCACGATACATTGTCATGGCATTTGACAGGTTTTCCACAAAGTCAGCTGGGTTTATCAGTGTGGAAGCGGTTCCGTGTCCAAAGCCCACAAGGACTGTGTGTCGTGCAGCACAGAAATCAAGTTACTGAGCCTTGCTGGACACGGCAGGGCCAGACCAGGCCAGGCCAGGCCATGCCATGCTTGCACTGGGCTCCAGGGCCAGGCGTGCAGCCATGTTCACCCCTATCTACGCTCTCAGTCCATACCTGCACCCCTATATTCAGCCTCCTAATATCCCCTCCTTTCCATCTTCGTTACACCCTGCAGCCTTTCCCCAAATCCTCCACAGTTTGCCCCCGGGCTATGTCCACACCACCATAAGGTCTCTTCCTGTACACCCTCACTTCACACCTGAATTTCCCCGTACCACCATCTCTCCTGCTTTCTTTACAACCCCATAATCTCCTCCCCACAGTCTGCAAACTGCCTGCTAGGCTGTGCCCGCGAGCACCCATGCCTGAACCCCCCTGCGCTGTGCACACACCCACGCGCAGCCCCCTTGCAGGGCTCCCATACCCCTACCCCAACCTGGCGCCCCTCATACATCCATCTGCACCCCCCGTAACCCTGCCCCAGACACCCCAACCCAGGCCTGGTCCCCCATAGCCCAAACCATGCCCCCATACCCTGACCCAGACACCCGAGCCCCACCCCAGGCCTTCCCCCAACCCCCACAGCCCCATACCCCCACCCCAGGTCTGCTCCCTATAACCCCTCCAGAGCCCCATACCTCCACCCCTGGCCTGCCCCCTAT
>NW_020449708.1:5701-19891 GCF_003343035.1 Apteryx rowi | reverse complement strand
CACAGCTTTGTGCCGGCTGTTCCGGGGGGGGGCTCGCTGCCATTCTTCTTTTCTTTCCCCTTCCTCCGCCCTCGAACAATGCCCTCGGCAGCCGGCCGCGTTCACACCATTGTGTGGGGCGGCGCCGCCGCAGGAAGGGGGAGATTTTATCGCGCCCGTGAGCTCATGCCGGCCCCGGGGCCGCGGCGGGCCGGGGGGAGCCGCCCTGCCCGCGCAAGCAGGAACGCGGCTGTGGCCGTGCCAGGCCGCCCGCAGCACCCAGGGGCCGCGGTGCAGCCCGAAGCCCTGCTCCGCTTCCCCGCTCCCGCCGCCCTGGCGCGGGCACCCTGGCCTGGTGCGCTCCGCCGCGCCGCCCAGCCTCTCCCCTGTTTACCCAGGAACGGGTTGGACCTGCCTGCGGCGCTTTGCCACCCTCGCGGCGGTGCCCAGCCCCGCCGCGGCACGCAGGGGGGCGGCGAGGCCACGGCCAGCCTCAGGCGGTTCAGCTGGCCCCGAGCCCGCGGCCGGCGCCGCTGAGGGGCCCAGGGACGCGGCCCCTGGTGCCCCTTCGCCCCCGAGGGCCGCAGCTGGCAGGGCCCCCGTCCCCCTGCGGCAAGGCCAGGCCCGGCTTGGCTCGGGGCGAGCCCGCGAGCTCCCTGCGGCGACAGGAGCGACGGGAGCTGGCCAGGCGCCCGCCCGCGTCACAGCTCTCCCCTTTCACACAAAGGCCGTGCCGTCCCCCGGGGCCGCCGTCCCAGTGCCGCGGCTGGGCTCGGGCCAGGGGACGGGTAGGCACAGCCCGTGGGCCCTGCCCGCCACACCGGGCCCTCTCCGGCTGGAGCCACGGCGTTCCCAGCGGCCCCCAAGCCGCCCCAGGGCACCCCCGGCCCCCCAAGCAGGGCAGGCGACAGCCCGGCCCCAGTTCCCTGCCCGCAGCAGCTGAGCCGGCTCTCCCCGGGGGCGGAGGCGCTTCGGGACAGCGCTCGGTTTTTATTGCCGGCACATGAGAGCGGGCATTGTCCGCACCAGGGCCCCACGCCGGCAGCAGGCATGTCATGGAAATAACCGCTCACGGGACGGCCTGCGGCACCCACAGCAGCTCCCCGCCTGGCGCAAACAAGTGGAGCTGGTGCCGCGCTCGGCCCAAGGGCTGCTTTATTTTGGAGAAAGCCAGCAAGCTCCCCGAGCCTGGGGTCACCACTGCGGGGGACGCGACCTGACCACAGCACCATGCTCACCAAACCCCCGGTGTCAGTAGGGTCCCTGCTGCGGCAGCTGCAGCCCCCCGCATGCGGAGAGCACCCACAGCCATGGCACTAAGCGAGCGGGACCCAGCGTGCACCACCCCGATGCCCGTTTCGGGGCTCAGCTCCATGGTTGCTGAGGGGCACTGGGGCCGGCCCAGGAGCTGGCCCTGGCCTCCAGGGCATCACGGCRGTGGGGGCGGAGGGACCGGCCTCTTGGTCCCCGACTGCAGCCGAGGGACCCCGGCAGAGCAGCCTGGCCACAGACAGGTGGGAGCACCAACGGGGGCGCAGCGGTTTCCACGCCAGGCCCAGGCTTTGGTCCCCCAGGACTGCGTGGCCCCGGTGCACCCAGCAGTACCACGCACCCACCGGGGCAGGAGCCTCAAGGCCAGGGAGCCGGTCCTTGGCACCAGCCGCCCCGGGCTGGCTTCACAGCCCCCCCGGCCCTTCCCCTGCGGTCCCTAGGTGGCTGCAGCTTGCCGGGGCACACGGTTCCTCCCGCCGTGCGGTTTGGTCGCCTGCCCTCGCTTGCCCACGTCCATGGCTGCCAGGGCGTGCTTGGCCTTGGCCAGCTTGCTCTTGCGGCGCTGGCGGTCGCCGCACCACAGGCGGGCGCAGTACTCCTCCACCCGCTGCAGGTTGGTGTAGCTGATGAGGTGCATGATGTCCTTGAACCAGGCCTTGTGAGTGGGCGCCCCGGGCCGGGGTGCGGGCTCAGGGCAAGGCGGGCGCGCTGGCTCGCCCTCCAGCTCCCGCTGGAAGCCGTGCTCCAGCTGCTCCCTCTCGATCACCTCCAGGGCCGTCTTGGTGACGGTCTGGGTGAAGCCGTGCTCCAGTGTCTTGCAGTAATAAACGCCGGCATCATGGCGGTGCAGCGTCCGGAAAAGCAGCCCTTGCTCCGTCTGCAGGATCCGCTCGTCCGTCTTTACCTGCCGGCGAGCCCAGGGTCATGAGACGGGACATGCTGGGGGGGGGCTTGTCCCAGACCACGTGTCCCCATCTGCGCCTGGCATGGGGGGAGAGCCAGGAAGGCGGCAAGGCAAGCGCAGGAGGGGAGAGACCATGCGGCGGGGCTGCGTGGAAATGTCCCGAGCCCTGCTGGCTGCCCCAGAGGAGCACCAAAGCCCCTGCTGCCCACAGCTAAGAGAGGGGCCTGGGGGCCTCACCTCGTCCCGCTGCTCGTCGGGGGGCCTCTGCACGAACCACTGCACGCTGGCCTGCGGCGACCGGGGCGCGCACTCCAGGAAGGTGCTGTTGTGCTCTGCGCCGTAGAGCACCTTCTCCTCCACGCGCTCAAAGTCGTCCACTGGGCGAAGACAGACGCACGCTCAGAGCCCAAGCCCTGGCGACGGGCGGGCGGCCCAGCGCCACTCCCACACGGACCTGCTCCCCCGGACACGGGGCGGCCTTAGCCCCTTCTGTCCCCACAGACAGACATCGGGGATGTCCACAGCCCCCTCTCCACGCCAAGGGCCGCTGGTGCAGCTGGGACTCCCTGGTGTCTGCCCCCTCAGCTCAGCACCAAGCTCACCCAGGATGGTGGTGGCACCATGGGGCCCGTGGAGGCAGGATGATGGGACCGTGGCACCCATTTGTCACTGCTACCAGCCCGGACATGGGGAGCCGGGGCTGTCAGCATGCTCCCAAGGATGCAGGCAGCCCTGCGCCCAGGCAGCCCCACGCCACGGAGCCCAGGCTCTCACCAGTGAGGTTCTGGTCCAGGCACTGGTGCATGGGGTTCCCGTGGCGGACGTCCTGGCGGCGGTGGCGGCGCTTGCCCGCCGGCTGGTAGCGAGCACAGGCCGTGCCGTCCCAGGCGCAGTAGGGGTCCCGGGCCAGGCAGCACTCGGCGCACGCTGTGCCGTAGCTCTCGCACTGGTGCAGCCGCACCTGGGCCACCCCCAGGCTGGAGCCCACGTAGAGCATTTGCTGGGGGAACGGCACGAGACAGTGATGCTGGGCTCCCCGGGAGGGTGCCCAGGGTCCCGAGCTGTGGCCCCGCTTCGGTCCCTCCCATGCCATGGTGAAGTGGCCAGGGGTCGAGAGCCTGGCTCAGGCACCCTCTTGGCAGGGATGTGAGAGGGCTCGCCCCCGTCTCGCGCTGCTGGGGGCTGCCCCTGCCACTCAGCCACCCCACACGCCCCGGCTGTACTCACGCGCTTGACGGAGATCTCCATCTGGGTGATGGGCACAGGCGCCTGCCAGGGAGGAGAGCGGGTGTGAGGCTGACTAAACCCTCACCACGGGGGTTGCTCAGCACTGTGGGGGTTCAAGGGGCACCAGAGAAGTTTGGGGAGTTGGGGGAAATACATGGAGAGCTGCTGCGTCCAGACACCCGTCCAGCTGCCAGAGCCTGGAGGGAGCAGATGCTCCCTGCAGCTCCCCAGGCCACCATGGGGAAGGGGTCCTGGGCCAGGGGACCTCCTGGCTGCCTGGTCTGCTCACAGTCCCAAGCCCCCAGAGCCGTTGCTCTCAGCTCTCCTAGGGCCTCTTGGAGGACCCATATACATTCCCAACCTGGGCCTGCAGCGCCCACCCCGCTGCCCACTCCCCCCACACGCAGGGCACACGCATCACCTTAAAAACCTGCAGCTCCTCCAGAATGATATCCTCCGTGGCGGCCGAGTTTGCTTTCTGCAGGGCTACGACCTTCAGCACCGAGCCAGTGTCTGGAGGGAAGGGGGAAGGACGGAGGCATGAGCCTCCTCCCGTTGTGGACTGGCAGCAGGGCCAGCGGGTGAGCAGAGCCCAGCTGCACTGAGCAGCCTGCCAGCGTGTCCCCTGGGCAGGTGGGGTACTGTGCTGGGGAGCCCTTTACTTTGCTTTTACGAGCCTCCCTGCACACCCAAAGGCGGGCCCAAGGTCTCCGGCACCCTTTGGGCAGCTCTGACCCAACCCAATGGAAACATGGGGCAGGACACGGCTACGCAGCGCTCAGCCCCATGCCCCACTGCCTCCCAGCCAAGGCGAGGGCTGGTGGCCAGGCGGACAGTGCACGTGGACCTGCCATACATCTACGTACTGACCTCCGTTCGCTCACACACACGGGCTTTAGAGTCGTCTTGACCAAGAAACTCTTGCATGGCTTGAGCCTCAAAGTATAAAGCCAAACGAAAGCAGATGGAGCTGGCAATCCTGCTTCCATGAAGCGGGCACACAAGGTGTGACAGAGCATGTGGGACAGGGCCAAAAGGGCTCCAGGAGAGGTAGGCAAGTGATGCCCGGTTTTGAAAAGCGCAAATTAACTCATTAGTCTTTTAGAGGCATTTCAAAGAAAATCCTTTTCCAGGCAGCAGCTCCCCAGCAGTAACCACCCGGGCTGAGCTGGAGGGCAGTCATGCTGCCCACACCATGGGAAGTGAAACCAGAAAGCATTGGCTGGGCAGCAGGACCACAGCCCAGAGACACCACAGATGCCCTGAGGACCATCCTCACGTGCAGCTGGCCGGGCCGCTGCTTGTGCCACCTACCTGTGCCGAGGAAGAGGACGTCGTACTGCCCGTCCTCGGCCTCCACCCGGTCCACCACGAGCTGGTGCAGGTGGTGCTGCAGGTCGGTCTTCACTAGGAGGGGCTGGCGGTGCCGCGGGTACACGGGCTTGTACATGAGGGGGTGAGCACGGGCGAAGCGCAGCACGTCGTCGGGGTAGTCCTTGGTGGTGCTGTACTGGCGCCTGGGCTGGTTGGTGGTCTTGCTGGGGCACTGCGGGGCCGAGAGAAGCCCCTGCTCAGCCTGGCCACCAGCCCCGCGGCCAGCCTTCCCTCTCCCACCCCATCCTTGGGCAGAGGAGCTGATTTGGGTACCCCCTTCCAATGTGGGGCTCATCCCTCCCACTTTAGCAGTCAGCCCCTGGCAGTGCTGGGGTGGATCCTGCAGGGACCCCAACCCACGTCGTGAATGGAGGGGGGGGGGGGATCAGCCCTGTCGCCAGAGCAGTTGGGAGTCTGGTGGAGACCACCCCATGGTGATCTGCCGGCTGGGGAGTCGCTCACCACGCCGGGCCGCGGGTAGGGCACCCGGCCCTCGTAGGCGGCCCACTGGTGCAGAGGGCTGTCTCGGTGGGCGAAGGGCCCGTTGAAGACCTCCCGGACATCGGCCATGTGGTACACGCAGACAGCGGAGCCCCAGAAGACATGGCTGAAATGAGATGGCGAGCAGCGCTAGCGTGGTCGTGCTCATCACCAGCCGCCCAGGGACCTCTGTGGGACCCGGGGCAGGGAGCACCGAAGTGCCGACATTTCTGTCCGTATCAAGATGAAGCTGGCAGGTGTTAGGGACTGACCACGCAAGTTGTAGTGATGGTGGCCCCTGGCAGGGCCAACTGCAGCCCGAAAACCCACGTGCCAGCAGCCTACCACCCTGCTCCTCCAGCATGGCTGATTAAAGCAAAGGGAGGATGAGAACCACCACAAGCTCTGCTCAAATAAATCTTATGTTGTTAAGAGATTAAAGCAGGAGGACTTCAAGACTGTGAAAGAGGTGACAACTCACAGCTTAAAACAAGAGCGAGGGAGAGGAAAAATCTCGTTCCCCAGACCACAAGGCTGGGAGGGCACCTGCTCAGGGAGCCGAACCCCAATCCCAACTGGCCAGTGAGCTGCTGGCAGGCACTGTGCACCCCTTCTCATCGCAGGGCGGCTGATCTAGCACTCCCCAGAGACAAAAATATGTGATTGTGACCCAAATGTCTGTCTGCGTCCAACACTGTGCATGAATAACTCCCCCACCAGGGCTGGTACCTGCTGCACCATGCTCCTGATATTAGATCCCAGATGCTGGGATGCTCCTGCCCACCAGCCCAGGCGCAGGATGCTGCCAGCCCTTCTCACCCTGTGCATCCCCACGCGCTTGCGATATTGCTTGTCTGCCACTCACCAATGTCTTGAAGCAGCCTCTCACGGCCACGAGAGATGTGCTTTGAAGCAGGGCCCATTTTGGGGGCTGGGAAACCAGAGGCTGGGGCTGGGCGACTCACCTGACAGTGCTGAAGAGGGCGTAGATTTCTGGGCTCTTCCCATCTTTCGTCCTCAGCAAGAAGATGTCCTCTGGGGAAGACGAGACCGAGCCACGGGGTTTGTTGGTGCCCCAGGCACAGCCCCCGTGAGCTCCCCAGAGCCGTGGCCAAGGGACTGGCCCTTGCGGGCCCCTGCACCCCTTACCCAGCTCGTCGAAGTGGGTGTCGATGCCGCCGGGGCCCGGGACGGAGCACACCAGGCGGGCTTTGTTGAAGGTGCTCCACTTGTTCACTAGCACCCTCTGGCCTCCAACATCATTCTGCAAGGACAGGGAGATTCAGGCCACCACCATGGCCTGGAGGACTCTCCCTCTGCAGCCCATGAGCCCTGGGGAACCCTCAGCTGCACCAAAAAGCCCCAGATCCCCGTGCGGAGGGCTAAGGCTGGGGGATGCGGGGCAGTTGCAGGCACCGAGCCCCCCAAGCCTGCGCCCATCACAGCTGCTCAGGGCTTTTCTGGCCAAGGAGATGCATGGCCATCCAGGAGCAGCCAGCCTCCTGTGTCACCTCCCAGCAGCCCGGTAGGGCCAGGCAGCGGTGCCAAGCTGTGTTAACCCCTCGGGAGAGGAAAGGGTAGGGAAGACAAATGGAGAGCAGCCTAGCTAGGAGACTGTCCTCAGAAACCAAGGCGAGAGCAGCCCCGGGGTCAGGCGTGGGGATGGGGGGACTGGGAGACCTCTCCTCTCTGGGAAAGGGCCCTTCCCACTCCCTGCGGAGCCCCCGTCAGCAACGCCGCAGGCAGGGAACGGTCCCCAGGCGTGGGCAGCCGTTGGCAGGGACGAGCCAGGAGCAGGTCACGAGGAGGCCTGCTGCGGGGCCGCCGACGGGTGCCACCCCCGGGATGAGTGGTTCCACCGCCAGTAGGAACAGGCGCTTCCACGCACCGCTCTGCCAGTGCTGAAGAAGCCTGCCCCAATATTCGCCCCAGGAAACCGGGTGCCCAACAGGAATGGGGGGGTCTGGGGAGAGCCCGGCTCATCCCCGCGGCATCTCACCACACAAATCCGCGCCACACGGCTGAAAACGGTGTGCTCCTTGCCATCCGCCTCCGCCACCTTCTCCGTGAAGAAGAAGTAGACCTTGTCGTCGTCGCGGTCATCGCTGTCCGGGATCAGGTAGGCTGCCACGAACTTGGGGTCTGCGGGAGAGCCGGCTGCGTCGGGCAGGGACCCCCGCGCCGTGCCGCGCCGCACCGAGCCCACCAGAAGGAGCCGGCCCCGCTCACGCCCTCGGCCCCGCTCGCGCCCGCGGGCACCGTTACCGCTGAGCAGCCGCTGGTCCGTCTCGGTGCGCAGGGCCGAGCGGGTGCCCATGCTGCGGAAGATGACGGGGTCGCGGCCCAGGAAGTCGGCGGTGAGGCCGGCGTACAGCTCCCCGCCTGCAAAAGCGCCCCATGGGCCGGCTGAGCGCCGCGCGGGGCGGCCGAGCCCCGGCACCGGCGCCTCTCCGGCAGCCACCTACCGACGACGGCGCTGGCGAAGGCACGGTCGGGCTCGTGCGGGCACCTGCCCCGGCCGTTCTCCGCGCCGGCGGGCTCCAGGGCGAACGCGTGCTGGCGGGAGGGGGAGCAGGCGCTGGTGAGGCGGGCGGCGGGGACGAGCCCGGGAGGCAGCCCCGCCGGCGCGCGCCCTACCTCCCCGCGGTGCCCCACGTAGACGAAGGCGCAGAGGGGGCGGAAGGCGCCCGTGCCGCAGGCCAGCAGGTGCGTCCGGTTGTAGGGGTGCAGCAGGCGGACGTAGTTGGCGCACTCGGTCTGCGGAGACAGCGGGCAGCCCCGTGAGGCAGGGCAAGACCCCCGGCCCTTGCAAAAGGACCGGGCTTTCGGGGGCTTCCTGAGCCCCTCGGAAAAGCCCGCGTAATCCGGACAGCGCCTGCGTCTCCGGCCACGGGCACCCAGGGGCTCGCCCCGTCACGCAGCRCGGCTGCACCAGCCTGCCGAGGCCCTTTCGGTGCTGCAGCAGCTCCCGGGCACCCGCCGCCGCCGGGAAACACCGGGTGGAAATTCCCACGCAGCGCCCAGGAGTCCCGGGGGCTCCCCGCCCCGGGGCCGCCACAAGGACGTCCTTCCCTGCCGTGTCCCTGCTCCCGCAGGGCGAAGAGGGGCCGCGGGTGAAACAAAGGGAGGAAACGCAGGAGACGGAGAGACAAGACGGATACCCGGGGCCGTCCTGCGCTGCCGCCTGACACAGGCCAACRCCGATCCATCGGTAGCTTCTGGGACCGTCCCTCTCCCGAGGCAGCGACCGTGGGGCCGATAAGGCCTGGGAGACTCAGCGTCCCGTCTGACGGCCTCTCGCCCTCTCCGGGGCTCGGCCCGGGAGGGAACGGCAGCCCTGTGACACGGCCACCCGGCGCTGCCCTCATGCCAGCCCCTTCCAGGTGGCACCGACGCCGTCCCCGGGGCAGGGACCCGCCGTCCCCGGCCCCTTGCACCAGCACCACGTGGGGTTCACCAGGCTCTCCCGGCGTCTCCTGCCGGAAAGGGCCCACGGCAGAGGGGCTCCCAGGGCTCTAAGAGCCGCGGGTTATTGCGGACAAGACCTTAGATGGGGCCAGGTCCCTGCGGTCCTAAGAGCCCACTTGAAATGCTTCGGGGGTCTGGAGAGCCGAGGGCTCACGGCTCCGATAACGCCGCGGAGAAGCAATGGAGAAATTCTCGGAGGAGCCCGTGAGGGTCCGTGCGCAAGGGATCGCCCCGCCTGCGGCTGGTGCTCAGTGCTCCCCGAGAGCCGCCAGTCTCTACAGAAATATCTTGCGTTCCAGCCCCAGCCGCTGCCGCGGGGCCGCCGCTGGGGCATGCGGAGGGCGTTAGGCAGGGAAGAGAGGCCAGCGCTCCCGGTATGCCCGTCCAGCTCCTGCTCGGGCACAGCCATGCTTTGCTCGGCAGCTCTCCCAGGCCAGCGCCAGCCCTGGCCGCCCTCCGCCGTCGTCCCCCGCGGCAGGGGCGCGAGGCCCCTCGTCTGCTGGGAACACAGCCGCTGAGCTGCCCCCGGGGGGTTCCCAGCCTCCCCGCTGTTTATTTTCCCTTTGCAAAGAGCCTCTAAAATAGCAAGTTAAAAAAACCTTCGAAAAATAAAAATTGAGCCTGACCCCAGCCTGGATCTGTCGGTGAGAGCTTGCAAAATAAACACGCAGAGAGGGACAGGCACTCCCGAGAGCAATTAGTCTGGGCTGGGGGAGCCGCGGGACTCGCTCCCGCTCCCTCTGCGGTACTCCTGTTTCATGTCAGGGCAGGGGGGGTTCAAAGTAATTGCAAAGAGGGATAAGGTTTGGGGAATGAAGTCACTGAACCTGATCGAGCTACAGATTTCCCATCGTCGGGGATGCCCAGGACGGGACCAGATCCCGCTGCTCACTCGCATGTGCCGAGCTCTCCTCCAGCACGGCATGGCCCTCCTGCCTGGCTCCTGAGCATGGAGCAGCCTCGCCAGCTCCCTGCCACAGCTCGGTGCCCCCCCCTCCCGTGACCATCTCCCTGCTGAGACCACACACCGCTCAGCACACTGATGGGATTTCCGGAGCCCGGCACAAGTGTCTCACGCGACCAGGCTCGGGCCCGGTCTCCCTGCCTCGGTTCCCCACGGCACAGGGGAGGGGCGGGAAGAGCCGGCTGGCACCTGGGAACAAGGGGACCCTCGGGCAGCGCAGAGCAAGAGAGACTCACCGCTGGGTCCTTCCCCTTCCGGACACACTCCTCCGTCTGCCCGGGGACGGGCGGCCAGTAGATCTGAAACGCAAGGGACCCGTCGGAGCGGGGGAGACGCCCTGGGAATACACCCCCAGGCTGCCGGTGACGGGGCACAGGGCACCGGCCACGGGCGCAGGGGCAGGCGCGACGGAGCGAGGCGCTCGCCTGGTGGGCCACCACCGGCCCGAGCCCCCTGCACCGGTCGGCTGCTCTCGGCGCGGGGGCGGCTTGGGTACACAAGCCCTCGACCTCGTCTCGGTGACCCGGCACGCTGGAGGGGCACTTCATTTCCTTCTCCGCTTTCCTCTGCTAGGAACGGCCCCGAGCCCGGGGCTGGGTTTAAAAAAACCCCAAAACCCCAAAGAGGAGAGGGCAAAGGGAGGAGGGGAGCCGCCGCTGGGCTTCGCTGCTCCGCAGGTAGGGGAGAGGAGCTCCCCTACCGAGGGGCAGCACGGGCTGGGGGGTGCAGGGCTTTGCCGGCTGAGCCCTGGCACAGCTCGCTGCAACAGTGGGTGGTTGTAGCACCCTGCCTGTGCAGGCTTGCTTTCGACAGTATTTTTGGCCCCGGGGCAGAGGAAGCGGGGCGCTCGGCGGGACGCGGCTCACCTCCTTGGCATCCATGCCGGCCCGGTCCAGGCGGAGGGAGTAGAGCACATCCTTGCCCCCGACGAAGAGCCGGTCGCGGTACTCGTCCAGGTAGAGGGAGCGGAAGCCCAAGGGGCCCCGGAGGCCGAAGAAGAGGACGGAGCGGTTGGTGCTCAGCAGCTCTGCCAGGAAGGAGCGGCACGTCAGGCACCATCCCCACCACGACGGGGCATGGCCATCCCTCCTCGCTCCCGGCCGACGTCCTGGCCCCCCGGCTGCACGTGGGGGCCGCGGCCGGCGCTCGGAGCAGGGGGCAGCCTGAGCCGTCACCAGCCCCCAGTAAGGACAGCAAGGACAACGCACCGATAACACCCCACRGCTAAACGCCCGCCCGCACCTTGGGCTGCAGTGGCTGGCGGCGAGGAGCGGGACGACGCTCGGCCACAGGTGCCGCACGGGCTCCCGGCCTCCCGCCGCCCTCCGCACGGGAGCGGGACATGAAAGGACGCTTATCTGCAGGCTTTGCTGTGCCGGGCCGCGCACAGCCCACGGCGAGATAACCACGGGCATGCACCGCCGGAGGGGAGCCCGGGCCCTGCACAGAGGGCCCCTCGACCCGAGCGACCGTCCCCAGCCCCGGGGGGGTTTGGTGCAGCTGGCCCCAGGCTCACCCTCCCACCGGCCCCGGCGGCGGGTGCTGTCCCCGAGCGGGTGCCGTCCCCGCGCCGGGGCGCCCACCCGGAGCAGACAATAGCAGGCGCCCGGCCAGCGCCGCGGGGAAGCTGGTGCTCAGCGAGCACGCCGGCGCCGCTATCGCCAGTGGGGAGACTTCCTCCGCTGGGACACGAAACCGCCCCCGAGGTCCCCATGCTGACGGACAGTTCCCGACCAGTTGGTGAGCGTGACGCTGCCAGGTCCGTGCCCCCAAGCCCTCAACAGCAGGGGCTGAGGTGCCCTGGGTGCCCCCTCCGCCAAGCCGCAGGACCCTCAAAGCCTCCTGGTCCCCAAAAAGCTCCCCGACATGCAGCGCCGCAGCCAAGGCAGCCCGGGGCCACGACCGGCAGCCGTCGGCCAAGCGGACGAGGAGGACAAAGAGCCATTGAGGAGCACGGCCACGTCCCGGGATGCCCCCCACGCCCCTCGGCTGCCCGTCCCAGGGAAGGCGGCCAGCTGGCCCGCGGGGACTGCTCGCCCCCCGGACACCCCCATCCCGGCCACAGCATCCCGGCGCAGATCAGGTCCGGTCCCTGACAGAGGGGGTGGCACCAGGACGAGGCTCTGCTCTGCTCAGCTGGCGCCAGCCTGGCACACCTGATGCTTGCTGGGGGTTATCTGCAGCTTGCCCCCCCCGAATCCTGGCGGTGCCGGCTGCATCAAGGATACGGCCCCGCGGCAGGGCTCCAGGCGCTGCAAGACGCTCGCCCCAAGCACGCAGAGCCGGTGTGGGCACCGCGGGACCCCCCCGCCCCATCTCCCCGGCAGGGCCGCTTGCCTCCCAGGCACCCCGCGCCCTCCCAGCCTCTCGGGCCCCCCCGTGTCACCAGGCCCAGCCCAGGAAAGCGCAGCCGTCTCCTATTCTTGACCAGCAATAATATTTTCCCAGCTCAGAATAACACTGGCAAAGTCGACGGGCTCCTTTTATTGTTTCAGGCAAGGCTTTCCCCGCTCCCCAGCCCGGCAAATTCCTCACGCTCCTCGCGTTACACCGGCTCAGCACCCCCTCTCCTTGCCCGCTCCCGCGGGGCGGACGGGGGCTCCAGCCCTGCTCCGCAGAGAGCAGCACCCTGCCCCCCATGGACCAGCTGGGCATCCTTGCCCCATGGTGAGGGTCCCCTGGGAGTTTCCCAGCCCCACTGCACAGGCCCTCAAGGGGACAAGGCAGAGCTTGGGTGGTGACATCCCCCCCCTGCCCTCAGGGCCACCAGCCGAGCACATCCCAAGCTGACAAGCTAAGTAAAAGCAGCTTTGGATTTCCACAGTTCTCATTTTTTGAGGCCATTCACAGACTTCTGATGGTTTTAATTGAATTTTTCATTTTCTTTTTTCTTTTGCATGGAAAAAGCAGTGGCAGAACTTGTTTCATGGGAAACCTCAGCTTCTGGTTCCAATTTGGAAGAGGAACAGAACAATCAGCTCAGAAGAGCTTCAACACAAGTTCATTTCCCACAGGAGCCGGAGAAACCTGCCCACCCCCAAGGAGCCGCTCACCAGACGTCTCCCCCACCTGGGGAGAGGGCACCTCTCGCCCGGCCCACCCTGGCCCCTCTGCGTGGGGGGTGGACTTTGTTCTGGAGCGGAGCAGGGGACACCCCGGCAGAGCAGGGCTCTGGTCCCTGCAGCGAAGCTTTCCTGGGGACCCCGAAATCTAGTCCTGCCATCAAGCCCCCACCAGAGGCACAAGAGAAACAGGATCCCAGTGCTGGGCAGAGCCTCGAGCCACCCCACATGCCTTCCGCCTCCCAAAATAAGCAGACACTTCTGCGCCTCAGTTTCCTCTTTTCAACAGCAAGGGAGCTCTGCAGGCACGACACAACAGTGCTGCGGGGCAGCTGATGCCACAGTCTGCCCGAGGACGGACCCAAGGACGCAGCCAGCCCATGTCCCAGGGTCGCTTCCCACCCCGCACCTGGCCAAGGGGGCCCTGCCAGCCTGGGCACCCGCTCTGCTCTCCCGCTGCCCCGTCCTCATGCTGGCATAGGACACTTGCCTGGGCGAGCCCCAACCCCGGCAGCACAAGGTCACACAGCAGCTTTCCGCCAGCACAGGGATGCGTACAACAGCTCCCTGGGCTGGATAAGGGCTGCGCTACCCTAGCTCCTTTCCTGCTTGGGAGACAGACATTATGCAAGTTTTTTTAAACCAGGTTCATTGCTTTTATGCCATATGCAGCAGACTGAGATGCTCTGGACTCCCACTCAGCTGTCAAGTTTAGCTGAAATCAGCAAAAGGATTAAGTTAGCAGAGCAGGGAGACCCAAGGAGCCGGAGCAGGATCACAGGCAGAGTTTTAATTAAAACCGAACCCTCCCAGCGCAGTGCACAGAGGGCCCCGCCGCACCTGCCCCCCCGGCGCTGGGAGCCGCCGGTGCCGGGCTGGGCAGCAAGCGCCACCGCGGCGTGCGGCACGGGCAGCGGGCCCGCCCCGGGGGCCTTATTTCGGGGCCGGGCAAGGGGCTGCGGGAGCCCCCGGCCAGGTACGCCGTTGCCCCCAGCCTCAGAGCCGCAACGCGAGGGGAGAAGCGGAGCCCCGAGCGACGCGTCCCGCCGAGCCCGGAGCGCACCCGCTTCCCGCGGCGGCGCTGCGCCCGCCCGGCCTCCCCGCGCTGTGCCTCAGTTTCCCCCGGAGCGAGCGGGCCGCGGAGGAAGGGAGCGGGAGGCGGCGGCGGCCGCGGGTCCCGGCGCTGCAGCGCGGGCAGCGCATCGCCGCCGGGGCAGCGAGCGGCGCCGGCCCCGAGCCGCCCCAGCACGGCGCCCTGCTCCCTGCTCCCGGCGGGTTTTAGATCCACCGTCCTTGGGAGCTTTTTAACGAAGTTGCGAGCGCAGCCCGAGCCCCGCCTGGAGCGGAGCTTCCCGCAGGTGCTGCCGCCCGCCGCAGCCCCGGCGGCAGGTGAGGCCCCCCGCTCGCCGCCCGCCCCAACCCGGCCCCGGCCCCGCTCCCGTCCCCGCTCACCGCGGTAG
>NW_020449708.1:0-5354 GCF_003343035.1 Apteryx rowi | reverse complement strand
CTGCTGCTGCTGCTGCTGCTGCTGCTGCTGCTGAGCGCCTGCAAAGGGGGCACCCAGGGCCCTGCCCCGCTCACCCAGCTCTCCTCACCCAGGTGGTACCCGGTGGCGGGGCAGGCAAAGCTGCTTCCCTGCACCTCTGCCCCCGAGCCAGGCACCGGCAGCGCTGGGCCAGCGATGGCCACGGGGGTCTGCTCTCCTGGGCAAGGCAGCTCAGTGCCCCCGGCTGCAGGCGCACGGCAGGCCACAGCTGCTCAGTCCCGTATAAGACATCAGAGAAGCCACACAGCCGCCAGTATGCTGTTTGCACCCTGGTGAGAGGTGCAGGCAAGGGAATTTGGGGCTTTGCCGTGAGATTCAATTCCGTTTCACCCAGCTGTGTGATCTTGTTCCTAGAAAAAACAACGGAAGAGCCCCAGGTTTCCCCAAGGACCCCCGGCGCACGTGCGGACGTGCCCCCTGCCGAGTGCTCCGGATTTCACACGTGCCAGACGCAGGGAAAGAGCCGGGCAGCCAGCTGCCCCCGGCGGGGTGCTCAGCCCCGGCACCTCGGGGTGGGCGAGGGGCCCAGTGCTGGCGGGCGGCGCGGTTAGAGGGGGGGAGGGGATCCCCGGCGGGATGGGGAGCTCTGCTCCTCCCAAATCGGGGGGGGGGGTTAGGGGAGGTATTGCTCTACACCCATCCTGCCCCAACCGCTTCCCCGCACACCCGCTGGCGCTGTGCCTGGCGCTGCCCAGGCTGCTCCCCCCGTTCCCAAGCCAGATCCGCGGTGTGCAGCAGGGAGACCCCCCCTCCTCTCAGGTCGTAATTAAAAGCTTCCAGCCCACGAGGTCAAGTAGAGAGAGGAAAAGCAAACCGGAGCCAGGCCTGCCAGGGAGGCGCTGTGCCCTTCGCCCTCCGCTGAGCCCGGGCAAGCCTCATCAGCGCCAGCCCTCCCGCAGCCCCGCGAGGCTCGCGGCAGCTGCAATGAGGAAGGAGGCAGGAGCGCGGGGGGTCCCGGCTGGCCCCCGCTGCCCGGGCGGTGTTGCAGCCGTGTGCCACAAGCAGGGTTGGAGCAGGCACATCGCTCCCGGCTCGGTGCGGGCGGCTGCGGCCCTGCGCGGAGGCCCCCACGGACACCTGCGCGCTGCAGCGGGGCTAGATACGAGCCCAAACACAGCTCCCGGCCTCCAGGGTTCAACCCTGCGCAGGGGCACGGCGCTACCCGTCCTCCAGCCGTGCCACCCGTGCCCCGCGCATGAGGAGGCACCAGCCAAGGGTCGTGCCGTGCCCCCGCAGGGCTCTGCCGCGCGGCCCGTCCCCACCTGCACAAAACCAGCCCGGCTCGGCTCGGCAAGCCTCGGCTGGCCCGCGGCCCGGCGCGGAGAGCTTGGTCGGGGCGGCAGACGCAGCACTGCCGGCGCCGGGCAGCAGCGCAGGGGCGGCGATAAGAGCGAGGAAGAGCTGCAGGCCCTCGGGGAGCTCTGGCAGATAGGCAGCGGCTGCGTGCCTGGGCCGGCGCTGCGTGGCACGGCCGCTCCTGGGCCCCGAGGGCTGGGGAACGGCGCCCTGGGAGGCTCTGCCGCCCTGGGAGGCTCCGATGTGGAGCAGGAGCATGACTCAGCCCCGAGCCGCTGGCTGCCCCCGCACCCCCTGCCCCACAGCTGAGCCGGACTCAAGCAGCACCAGGACCTCGTCTCCAGCATGACCACAGCCAATCCCGTCCCCGGGACTGGACGGACAGACAGACGCCCCCTACCCAGCCTTGCTTATCAAGATTTATTGGGAGAAATCGCACAGTGAGGAAGGGGGGGGCTCCAGGAAACTTCCGCTCAGTGAGCGGCAGCTCCCGGACGGGCTGTGGGCAAACGGACCTCCCGCCGCGGGGCTGCACGGCGCCCGCCAGCGGGGCTGCTCCGTCGCTCCCTCCATCTCTGCCCCCTCTCAGAGTCTCGTGTGCTGCTCGACAGCGTGGCGAGAGCGGCCCCCCGGCCCCGGGCGCGCTCAGCCCTCGGCGGGCAGGGCGGGCACGGAGGCCAGGGCGGGCAGCAGGCGGGCGTAGATGTCGATGCCCCGCAGGAAGACCTGCTCGTTGAGGAACTCGTTGTGGTCGTGGAGGAGCACCGGCGTGCGGTTCATGGGCGAGAAGCCCACGGCTGGGTGTCCCGCCTACGGCACGCGGGAGAGCGGGGTGAGGCAGGGAAACCGAGGCACAGGGCAGAGAAAGCAGGAAAGGGAGGAGCAGGGAGGGACACCCCGAGTCCGGCCCTGCCGTGCCGGGTTGAACACGGGGCGCGAGGTGCCAGCGGGCTGCCGTCGGCACTCACCGCTCGGATGTAGCGGCTGTCGGTAGCAGCGGGGAAGATCTCGAGCTTGAGCGGCAGCTTCCTGCCGAGGGAGATGCTGCATTGGCGTGGGTGCCCCGGCCACCCTGCGCCGAGGAGGCAGAGCACACCAGCCCGGCGGGTCCCCGAGCCCTGAGCTGTCCCCCCTTGGGGCCACTCCACTGCATCCCTTTTCGGGGGGACGCTACTCACATGTCCCTGCAGACCCCGCTGAAGGCTTTCCACCATGGGTCCGTCTCCTCCGTGGAGGTGATGTGCTGGTCCATGCACTTCTGGAGAAGGGAGAGGGCAGGTGATAGGGGAGAGGGGGGGCACCCAGTGGGCAGGGCTGGTCCAGCCCCCCGCCAGCCCTCACCTGGATGAACTCGTAGGTGACGCCGTCCCCGGCGGCCTGGCACCACGCTGCCACCTGCTCTTCGAACGCCTGCCGGAGGGGCCACAAGAGGGGTGTGAGTGGGGCAGCCCCGAGCCCGCTCCCCTCCTGGGCCGGGCCAGGCCAGCATCACACCCACCTTCAGGTCCACGGTGGGGGGGATGCGGACGTCGAAGCCGACTGCCATCTCCGAGGGCACCACGTTGAAGGAGACGCCCCCCTCCAGCATGGTCAGGTTGAGCGAGGTGACGTCCCCCAAGGTCAGGCCTGTGTCGGACCTCAGCCTCGGGGGACGCAGGGGAGAGTCACCCCCTGCCGCCACAGGAGGAGGGAAAGGGCTCCCCAGCCCTGCCGCCACCCCCAAACAGGTAAACTGAGGCACGGGGTTGTGCTGCTGGAACGGACACGCGCTTGGGATCCCAAGGAGCCCAGGAGTGGGCAGGGCCCCTCCATGGACCGAAACGGAGCCGGTGCCAGTGCCCGGTCCCTACCTCTGCTTCTCGCTCTCCCTGAAGGCCAGGAAGGAGGTGATCACTTTGTGCTGGGGAGACAAACGCGCAGGGTGAGGGCCGGCTCTGCGCGGCACGCGACCCCTCCGGGCTCCCCCCAGCAGCCACGGGGCAGGCAGGAGGGCACCCTGGGGGCACCCCATCGCTTACCATCTTCTCGGCTGCTGTGTTGCTGATGAAGCGAGACCCATGGCCGGGGCTGCCCACACACTTCACTTTAATCCCTGCCGCACCAGGGGCAGAGGCATTGAGCATGCAGCCCGGCACGTGCCCGGCGCCCCGACGCCGGGGTGATGGGCAGAGCCAGGGCTGCAAGGGCGGCCACACGCTTACTCACACCAAGGGCTTTTTTCGCCGTAGAAGACGCTGAAGGTGTCRGACGGGCTGGCCAGGCCTGCGGTGGGCACGGAAGAGACATTAGTGGGGCACACGGGTGCTGAGTATGTCCTCTTGCCCCCATGCCCTCTGCACTGCCACTCTGCCTTGGCACGGGAGATGGAGCAGTCAAGAGACGGCATTTCTCCCCCAGGCTGGCACTGCCGGGGCCACAGATGGGGGGAAGGAGCCAGGCCAGGGGTGGGGAGTGATGGGGTGCCCTGAAGGGGCCCCCAGAAGCCATGCCAGGTGCTCAAGGGGCAATGCCAACATGCAGAGGGATGCATGCCAGGAAGAGGTGCAGGTCCTGTGGAGCCCAGGCGATGCCCTCATCCCCCGGCAGCCCTGCCACCCCTCACCTTCGTCCAGGGCGAAGCCCACGTTGAGTGCCTTGAACTCAGGGCGCTGCACGAACATCTCCATGCCCTTGTGTCCACCCACCTCCTCGTCTGCGGAGGAAAGCCTGGCATGGGTGAAGGACCCAACGTGTCCCCCACCCCATGACCCCCTGCCCTCCTTCGTGAGGTGAGTTTGAAACCTGGACAGGCTGACAAGGGTCCCTCGTGAGCAGAGGGTGCCTGTCAGGTGGCCAGATGCCATGGTGAGGGACACACACACAGTGTCACCCAGCTGCCAACCCCCTCTGTCCCTCCAAGTGGGAACTCACCGGGCACAAAAGTTAGGTGGATGGTGCGGGCAAAACACTTCCCCTCTGCCTTCAGTCTCCGGATGGCCTCGAGGTACCTGCAGGGCAGAGGCGTCATTAGGGTGCCCGGGCACACGGAAGAGACGGGCACGGCATGCTCAGAGCCACCCCAAACCGGGCTAGGAGGTGGCAGGAGCGCGCTGCTCCTTCCTGGCACCAAGGATGAGGTGTCCAGGGAGGGTGGCATCCTGCCCCACCCCAGGTGGACTCCTGCCCCGCTCAGAGGTACGTCCACCTCCGCGCCCCCTCGCCCACGCCGTGCCACCACCCAGCGCAGAGCCCTTCACTCACTGGATGGAGACGCACTTCATGTCCTGGGCGCCCCGGGCGTAGATGTTGCCTTGCGAGTCCTTAACAGCTTCGAAGGGGGGGTAGGTCCAGTGCTCCTGCAGGGACGAACAGCACCGGCTGCAAAGGGCACAGCGGGCACCAGGGGACAGCTTTCCCCTCCAGGCACAGCGGTGACCCAAGGCAGGCAACAGCCCAAAGCGAGGCAGTCTAGCTTCGGTGTCTGCTGGGCAGGGCAGGACAGCCCAGGCGGCTGTGACGGGGACATCCTTGCCACCCCTGGCCGAGCCTGGATGGGTGCCACAGCTCCCACGACCTCCTGCTGTCCCTAGCGTGACTCCGGCGGCGCCCGCCCGAGCGAATGCAGCCTCGCGCTCCCCGTGCCCTGTCTCTGCTCAAGGGAGGAAAGCACTGGGCAGGAACGGGCTGCTTTCCCCYGACGCTGGCAAGCTAGCAGAGATGGCACCAGCGCAGCTGCAAAATCCTCTTCACCCAGGACCCCCAAATCCTGCCCGGCTTCCCCGCTTGCCCACACCACCCTCCGCCCTTCCTGGCACCTCGAAGACCGGCACGACGTCCGTGTGGGAGTTGAGCAGGATGGAGCGCAGGCGGGGGTTGGTGCCCAGCCAGGTGAGGACCAGCACCACGCGGCCCGGGCACACCTACGGAGCAAAGGCAGGCGTCACCGGGGTGCCAGCCACGGGGCCGGGCCAGGCGGGCTGCAGAGGAAAAGCAGGAGCCTGGGAGGTTTCTTAACAGCCCCGGCAGGTCACCCCTTTCTG
>NW_020449707.1:0-1361 GCF_003343035.1 Apteryx rowi | reverse complement strand
GGGGCGCCGGAGCCCGCGGGCAGCATCCTGCTGCCCCCAGCGCAGGGCAGGGCAGGGCAGTGTCCTCTTCCCCCTGGGTCCCCAGCCCCCTRCCCGCRGCAGCCCTGGGGCTCAGCAGCCCTTGCACTGCACCTGGCAGGTCTGGGATGCAGCCAGGCAGGGGCTGCTCTGTGCGGGGCCGGGCTGGGCCCTTGCACGTCACTGCGGAGGGCTGAGGAGCCCTGGGGGCACGGGGCAGCCTGGGACAGAGCAGCTCTGGGCCTGCCAGTGCTGAGCAGCAGAGGTGTGGGTCTGGGAGGGGGCTGGAGGAGATGGCCCTGCTGGACTGCCCCCAGCACTGCCCCCCATGGCTCAGAGAGAAATGCTTGGTGTCAGCAGGGCCTTGTGGGGTGGACATGGCACCCCCACCTGTTCCCAAGCTGCTCTCCCAAAGAGGCTGTCTTTTGGGTGCAGAGGTTTGACCCCCATTTGCAGGAGGACAGGAGCTGAGGCCATCTGAGGACAAGATCTCTGAGCCCAAAACCTGTTCTGCAATGTTGGAAGCATAAAAGGATCCGGGGGGAAGGAGCAGAGGTTCTCCCAAAGAAGCAGACACCTTGGGGTCATTACAAGGTGAAGGATCCATTTCCCATATGGGCATTTCCAGCAGGCTCTTGAGAGCCCCACAGGAGCTGCAGGACACCCCAGCTCCAGGACACAGGACCTCTTTTCTGCCAGAGCCAGATGCCAAAGGGGAACCCACTCCCAGGGCAACCTGGCCATGGATTGCCCCCCACCCTGCACAAGGGGATGGAGCCAGCCCCACAGGATTCTTGGGGCTCAGGGCAGCTCCAGCGCCAGGACCCAGGAGTCCTGGCTGCCACACTGTCCCCTGAGCCAGATGGGACCCTCAGGTAGCGCTCTAGTGGCAGCCCCCATCCCTGTCCAGTCATCCTCTCAGCTCAGGGTCCACAGCCATTTTTGCAGTTAACTGTCTCTGTGTGCGACATCTCAGGAAGGAACTCTTAAAGCCCTTACCGTTGGTGGAGAGCCACAGGAGTGTTGGGAACAAAAAACCACGGTGCAGGCTGACGGTCTCGGTCCAGCAGTTCTCCATCTCTCTTACCCCCTTGCCCTCGGATTTTCTCTCCAGCTGAGGAAGAGGGACGGTCTTCCCATCTCGTCACCCAAACCCCTCTTCAATGTGTCTCTTCTCCTCTGCCTATCAGCGAGGAGCCTCAGCATGGCCCCACTGCCTCCTGTCCCCCATCCTTGCCATGGAGCAGCTCCAAAGAGCAGTGGTGGGGAGCATGTGAACAGTGCTCAGCAGCTCCTGGGCCTCGCAGGGAAGTGAGGGCACCACCATGGCACGAGGGAGACCT
>NW_020449706.1:0-1365 GCF_003343035.1 Apteryx rowi | reverse complement strand
AAACTATGGGAAGAGCAAAGGCCCATATAGTCTGATGCAAAGATGATTAAATGATTAATTTAATCAGGATTTGTAGAAATACTTGAAAGATTACTGAGACTACATCCGCAGCCTAACAGACAGAGCAGTGGAAACAGAAGGTCAAGGGCTGACCAATATTTCTTCTCCCAAGATTAAGACCCATCCTGAAGATTCCAACTCTTTGATCATAGAAAAACATTGACATTAAAATGAGCCAATCATTGGAGCTGATGAAAGTGTGCTCATATTTTTGAAATGCAGAAAACAGCTCTTCACCTTTCCAGGCAGAGCTCAGCTGTCCAACCACAAGCACTCAGTGGCACTTGGAGAGGCCCCGGTGTCTCTGAGGCACTGGCCTGGGCCTGGCAGCTCGCACAGGGGACCTGCGGGAGACTGCAGCCCCTCGGAGCTGCAGATGGAGGCTGGGCAGAGGGGACCAGGGCACCTGCAATGGCACCAACCACCCATGACCTTGTGACTGCATCCCACCCCAGTTCTGAAAATCTCTTTCCTTTTCAGACAAAAAGATAATGCAGAATTGCCCCAGAACACTAGTGTACTAAAACAGAACAAATCAAGAAAGACAATAAGAACACACAAAAAATATTAAAAGCTGGAAAGTATAACAAAGCATTTCTTTGCTTTCAAACTTTGTCTAAATTTCTTTCTTGTTTCATTTTTAATCTCATTTTCTAAAATTTTCTGTTGTAATCAGGCCTACACCAGTAAACAGGATATTGTTGTGTCTCACATAGAGCCCGGTGCTCAGAAGACCACTCCCTGCCCATGGCTGTCCGTGCCACCCCTCACTCTTTGCACAGAGCACGTCGCACTCCGAGGTGTCGGGCTGTCTTGACTGGTGAGGAAAGCAGCATGACCAGCTTTAAAGAAACACTATATTTTTGGATGGCCAAATTTGCACAAATCTCAACATACCTGTGTTAAAGCAATGTTTTAAAGGAGTTTCTAAACATCTTCAGTGCAATAACTGACAAAAAAATCCTCATTTCCAAAACTTCACACAGTTTTTACCATTGCTAAATATTTTTTTCTTCCTTATACTTTGGCAGCACCATGTTCATGCACTACAGGAATTAGTCTGTCTATGGGAGTGTTAACATATATACATATATAGATACATTATTCATCAATATACATTTGCTGGCAATCCTCTGCATGGAGAAACTTTGTTCTGAGGAACTACTTCATTTAAATGGACATGTTTCAGATCTCTTCTTCTGCCTCTCTCTCCTTTCTTCTTCCTCTGCCTCTTCTCTCTTTACAGAGCCCTCCGAGGAATGGTTCACTGAATCGCAGCACTTAGGGTGGGGGAGACCTCTGGAC
>NW_020449705.1:0-1466 GCF_003343035.1 Apteryx rowi | reverse complement strand
CCGAGGCCCTAATCTGGCTCTGAGCCTGCATTTGCTCCTATACTACAAGTTTAAAGGAGGCCAATGTAGGGTGCCGGCTGGGATATGAACCAGGCTTTTTTCCTGAGGCTTATTTCAATGGTTTAGAAACACTATTCCTGACATATTGCTGTGGGAAAAGAAGAACCATATCTGCCTTCACCCGTTGTGCTCCAACACTGCAGATAAACACTGAAGCATTCATTTGAAAAATAAATCCATTATTAAATATAACCACATGCTCCTGTTAAGTGGGGACTAACATTTCACAGACCTGTTTGCTAAAATGCAATCTTAAGTTGAATCCCAATTTTGAAATTCAGTTTTCAAAGGTAATCTTAGCATTTTTTAACCTTAAAAACTTTATTTCCCGACTTTTAATGATCACCAAACAATAAAAATTGCTTGCCAAAACAATAAAAATCACTTGCCAGTTRCATAGAAATGGTATCCTGGATGTCTTTGAAACTGCAGATCAGCTTAAGGTAGAACAAAATCCTAAACTGGAGGTTGTGTGAGTTTTATTATAACTAAGAGTTCGGGGTCATCATATAAAAAGCAGAATAACCTGGACTCCTACAATACTTCTTACCGCTGCTTAGAGAAGCTATGACAAAACCCCGTGTTTGCTAACGACTTACTCTCACAGTGACACAGAGTCTGTTTGTGAAGAGTATGTAACATTTTCATCTGTCACCGTGCAAACGGGCGTGAGGTATAAATGTAGTTTCTAGACAAAGCACCTTCAGCGCTGGCGTGAGGCCACCGCTGAACAGCGTTGCTGCTGCCTCAGAGGTGGGTTTGCAGTGACCTCTGTAGGACAGACCCGAGACAGGCCCCAGAGCCGCTTTGGGGAAAACACAATCGTGTTGAACACAGCTGCGGCCTCGCTGGCCTGAGCACGGTGCAGATCCTCTGCCTTTCCATAGTGGAAGGACCCCCGACCTTCCGCCCAAAGTGCCCCGCACGCCCAACGCCTCCGCTATGGCAGCACGGTGGAGACCCGCTTTCCTCCACGCGGACTGCCTTTCTTCTCCCAGTTTTCTTGGACGCTTTGTGTGCTGCGGCATGCACCATGTGAGGTCTCCAGCAGGCTCCCAGGCTAACTGAAGGTTCATTAGCTGCCTCTGGCCTTCATCTCCTTTTCTGGTAGGTTTTGAGGTTAACAGCATGTGGGGCGTCCCCTGGTAACCAGACTCTGGTGGAGCTGGGAGGGAATGGCAGGAGGCTTGGTCCAAAAGCCTCCAAAAGCTTTTCCAAAAGTTTTTGGAAAAAAAACAAGAACATTGTTTTTTTCACCATGAGGATGGTCAAACCATGGAGCAGGTTGCCCAGAGAGGCTGTGGAAGCTCCATCCTGGGAGATGTTCACACCCCATCCCGACACGTCCTGAGCAGCCGGCTGGAGCTGACCCCGTGCTGAGCAGGGGTTGGGCCAGACGATCTCCG
>NW_020449704.1:0-1414 GCF_003343035.1 Apteryx rowi | reverse complement strand
CTGGGGCCCAGGCATCCAGCTCGAAACACTGGGTGCCCCCCGCTACCCCTCTAGGGACCCCCCACCCTGGGCCCCTGCCTTGCCTCAGGGGCCCAGGCGTCCGGCCGGATGCCCCAGGTGACTCCAACCTCGTGGGGGACCCGGGTGTTTGGCTGTAACCGCCAGGTGCCCCCACCCTTGGGAGGGACCCAGGCGCCCGACTGGAAATACTGGGTGCCCCCACCCTTGGGAGGGACCCAGGCGTCCGGCTCGATCCGCCGGCTGCCACCCACCACCCCGCGCTAGGGATCGCCCACCCCGGGGACCCAGGCGTCCGGGTGACCACATCGGGTGCCCCCACCCTCAGGAGGGGCCCAGGCGTCCGGCTGGAAACACYGGGTGCCACCAACCCCCTCCACCACTCTGGGGGACTCCACCACCACCCCAAGGTCCCAGGCGTCTGGGTGACCGCATCGGGTGCCCCCCACCCACGGGGGTCATCCCCCTCCCACAGCCCGGGCAGGGGGGCCCAGGCATCCAAGCCCCCCCCCCCAAACACCCCCCAGCACCCCTCACCTGTCACCGAGGTCCAGAGAGCTCAGCCCTCACCTGGGCACGCTGGCCCTTTAAGGAGCCCCAGACAGGGCCCCGCCCACACCGACATTGGCCACGCCCCATCAGTGCCAAGGGGTGGGACTACAGCTTTGGCCACACCCCCACTTGGCCACACCCCCTCCCCCAGACCAAGGTGAGGGCCCAGCTTGTCTATGGGGGCACCTGTGCAGCCAGCCAATCAGCACAGCCAGCCAATCAGCACAGCTGGCAGGGTGGCCAATCAGTGCAGCCAGTCAAGCTGCAAGGCCCTGCAGCCAGCCAATCAGAAGAGCCAGCCAGCTGGCCAATCAGTGAATCGGGACAGCCGGCCAGGTGACTTGCCCACACACACAGGTACCGCTGGCCAATCAGCAATCAGCACAGCTGGGCAGCCGGCCAATCAGCATGGCCTGCCTGGCCGGTCCATCAGCATTGCTGCCGGGCCGGCCAATCAGCTGTGGGGGCGGAGGGCCTGACCCCAATATCTGCCCCCCACCCCCAAATCTGCCCTTCTGACCCCAATATTTCCTTCAGACCCCAAAACCTGCTTTTCTGACTCCAATATTTCTATTCCAGGCCTCAATATCTGCCCTTCTGACCTCAATATTCCCCCCAGATCCCCAAATCTGCCCATCTGACCCCAATATTTCTACTCCAGACCCCAATATCTACCCTTCTGACCCCAATATCTGCCCTTCTGACCCTAATATTCCCCCCAGACCCCAATATCTGCTCTTCTGACCCCAATATCTGCTCCTCCCGAAATGGCTCCTGTCCCTTTAATTCCCCCTCGCCACCGTGTTCCCCCTTCCACCCCCCACCGCGGCTGTTTTGTCCCCTC
>NW_020449703.1:0-1407 GCF_003343035.1 Apteryx rowi | reverse complement strand
GGCAGATCAAGCGCTCGGCGCGCATGTGTGGCGAGTGCGAGGCCCGGGGAGGGGGGACGCGCGGGTTCCCCGGACGCCTGGGCCCCTCACCCGGACGCCTGGGCCCCTTCCCCATGGCGCAGATCAAGCGCTCGGCGCGCATGTGTGGCGAGTGCGAGGCGTGCCGGCGCACCGAGGACTGCGGCCAGTGCGACTTCTGCCGCGACATGAAGAAGTTCGGGGGCCCCAACAAGATCCGCCAGAAGTGTCGGCTGCGCCAGTGCCAGCTGCGGGCCCGCGTGAGCCTCCTTGGCGTGTCCTTAGCGTGTCCTTAGCGTGTCCTTAGCGTGTCCTTAGCGTGTTTCACGCATTTTTAGTGTTTCCGGGCTCCACACGCTCCCTGTGCTGCCCTGGCACATCCCCTGCAGCCCCCGTGGTGTGTTTCCCCCCTTCTTAGCGTGTGCTTAGTATGTTCTTAGCATGTTCTTAGCGTGTTCTTAGCATGTTCTTAGCATGTTTAGCGTGTGTTTAGCGTTTCCGGGCTCCACACACTCCCCGTGCTGCCCCGGCACATCCCCTGCGGCCCCCATGGCGTGTTGCCCCCTTTCTTGGCATGTGCTTAGCATGTGTTTTGCATGTTGTTAGCATGTTCTTGGCATGTTCTTAGTGTGTTTAGCTTGTGCTCGGCGTTTTCGGGCTCTGTGCGCTACCGGTGCTCCCCCGGCACATCCCCTGCGGCGCCCGTGGTGTGTTGCCCCCCCTTCTTAACATGCGCTTAGCATGTGCTTAGCATGTGCTTAGCATGTCCTTAGCATGCCCTAGGCTTGTGTTTAGTGTTTTCAGGCTCCGCGTGCTCCCAGTGCTGCCCCGGCACATCCCCTGTGCCCCCCATGACCTGTTGCCCCCTTTTCTTGGCATGTTCTTGGCATGTTCTTGGCATGTTCTTGGCATGTTCTTGGCATGTTCTTGGCATGTTCTTGGCATATGTTTAGTGTTTTTGGGCTTTGCGTGCTCCCCATGCTGCCCCAGCACATCCCCTGTGGCCCCCATGGCCTGTTGCCCCCTTTTCTTAGCATGTGCTTAGCATGTTGTTAGCATGTCCTTAGCGTGTTTAGCACGTGTTTAGTGTTTTCGGGCTCTGCGCGCTCCCAGTGTCCCCCCGTGCTGCCCCAGTGCCTGCCCTACAGCCCCCGTGTGTGTTGCCCCCTTTAAGCATGTGCCTAGCGTGTGCTTAGCGTGTTGTTAGCATGTTCTTAGCATGTTTAGCATATGCTTAGTGTTTTTGGGCTTTGCGCGCTCCCGATGCTGCCCCAGCACATCCCCTGCAGCCCCCGTGGTGTGTTGCCCCCCTTATTAGTGTGTTATTAGCATGTGCTTAGCATGTCGTTAGCGTGTTCTTAGCGTGTTTAGTGTGTGTTTAGTGTTTTC
>NW_020449702.1:0-1392 GCF_003343035.1 Apteryx rowi | reverse complement strand
TCACCTCGAAGCAGTGCTTCTTGCCTGGGGGTCACTAAAGCCTCTGGCACCAGGCACATACCTGGCCACCACCCAAGCTCTCCTGGGGAGCTGTACAGCCCTGGCACCCTGGATCTCCCACATTTTTGAGCCTCGGTGTCTCAGGACATGCCCACACACTGCACTGCTGCTGTCTGCGCTCCGGTGCAGAGCCCGTAAAGTAGTGTAATGCCTCAGGACCTGCATTTTGACTTGTTCAGAAGGTTGTGAGATGACCAACTCCCAGCTCTGCAGCTGCTGAATTTTAAGAGCATCCCTACAACCAACCTTCCTGCTCTTCCCAGTCGCTGCAGAGAGCTGGGGTAGCTCTTGCAGAAGGCAGACTCCATCCCCCTTGAATACTGTCAGAGATGTAGCTTCCAAGTCACTGCAAAAGGAAGGACTCATTTACTTCTTTGGGCTGCTTATTCAGCCAGTGACACCCACTCTGTGACACTGTGAGCCCAGCTGTGCACCCTGAGGTCTCTGCCCTTTCTCTCCCGTCTCCTGTGTGTCTACCCAAAGCCTTGCCAATGCACCAGGTGCGTGGGAAGTGTTGCTTTAGAGAGATYGCTTGAGGCAGTGGCACGTTGTGGAGCTGGAGGCCTGATGGAGGCTTGTCTGGGATGTGGCCATGCTCCCACGCCCCCCCTGCTCCCAGCCTGAGGCTCCAGGAAGGTCCCAGGAAGCAGAGTTGTGGGTTTGGTGTGGGTGGTTTGGGTTTCCCTCAACATGCCCAAGTCCTGCATGGGTTGCTCTGAGTGTCCAGGAAAATCCCTCTTCTCTAGAGGCTTGCCTCAAGGGCTTTCCAGACATTTGTACAGTAACACTGCCCAGTTCAGGATCCCCAAGAGCAGCACGGCCACCCCAGCATGGCCCGGGACCCCCAGGAGCTGTATGGCTCTCTCTTGTACGTCCACATGTCCTGATTAAATTGACGATTTCTGACATCCCCTTTGCAGCACACTATCTGGACATTGTAATATTGTGACACCTCCCGTTCCTCTTTGTTCATTCAAATAAACAAAACTGAACCTAGCTGCTGAGTTGCACTTCAGGGTGTTTAAAGCTTGCTCCGCTTTTCAGTAGTCTGTCCCTTTAGGCAAGTCCTAAATTCTGTTTCTRTSWAGYATTTCCTATTAAAATCTATTAAAAAAATTTCTRATCAGGCTATCCCTTGGGGAAAGCAAACCTCACTGGAGGTAGTTGAGTGCATGTTATTGTTTATTAGCTGTATTGTAGTGAGAACACCTCTGGAAGATCTAGGGAGAGTCAGTGACTGGCAGAGTATGTGGCAGAAGCCCCATCATATGAAACTACACACTGACCAAGTTCCCATCAGGGCCAGGCATGCATATTCTGTTCTGTCCACAA
>NW_020449701.1:0-1380 GCF_003343035.1 Apteryx rowi | reverse complement strand
GGGGCACTGAGGTCTGTCATGGGAACCATGCTGGGGACAGGTTTCCCCCCCTAGAACGCACTCTGTCCTGTGCAGTGCCTTTACAGTGGGGCAGTGGGGCTGTGGAGCCACGTGCAGGGCAGCAGGGTTGGGCCAGTGCAGGGATGGGGCACAGATGGGAGTCATGACACTCCAGGAAGATCTCGACGGTCATGGAGGGGACTCACCGCTGCTAGCAGGGTCGGGGGTCTCTCAGGGGCTGCAGCCGCCAGCACTGCCTGCTAGGACTTCCAGACGCAGGACTGGTGGTTGGTGCCCAGCATCACAGCTCATGGTGCCGCCTCTCCTGTGTCACCATTATCTCTCAGGAGCGCCTCCAGGTGCGTTGCTCCCTGTTCAGGTGTAGAGAGGAGCTGCTGGAGGTCTCTTCTCACCCCTGCTGACCCTGGCTCTGCCTTGGTGTCAGCCCACAGACTCTGCCCTGGGTCATGTTATGTCTCCATATGCTCTCCTCTGAGACCATGTGGGGACCTGCAGCATGTATGTCTGCTTAGAGCTGGCCACCACGGCCCACCTGCATGGTCCTAGGAGATCCCAGCAAGGCTGTACTTGGAGGTGAGGCTGTGATTGTCCTTGGTCAATGTAGATGGGATGGTGTGGCTGGGGGCCAAGGGGAGGAAAGCACAAGAGACAACAAGGAGAATATGCAGTAAGGGAAATTTCAAACGAATTTAAGGAAAAAGATAAAGAAATAACCATGATAGCGGAGCAGTAGTGGGGCAGGGACCAGGAGATCTTTAAAAACACTGCTGGAGAAAGCACTCACCAACCTAATCTGACTGTAAAGTTAGCCCATCTCAGAGCAGATCATGGTCCTGCAGATCTCCAGTGGTCCCTCCCAACACAAATCCTCTAGGAGGAAGGGGCTAGAAAGTGGAGTCCTGGGCAGGGGACACTGTTGTGGGGTTGAGGCCTTGCTGCCATTTGTACTGCCTGGTCAAGCCTGTCCCCAGAGTCACACAGTGAGACAGTTCATCTTCAAAAGGAGTCTCTGCTCCATGGGCAACAGGAGTCAAAGCAGTGCAGGAGACTGCAGGAGAGTTCTGAGGAACACGCCAGGCATTCAGCCCCTTTGACTGCTGAGGTGTCCCCACACTGGTGCTTTGCGTCCTGGGTCTGAAGGGCTGAGAAATATTTAGAGCCAGAGGAGGTTGGAGTCCCACCTCCTAGACTCATGGGTTACAGGGCATCAGCAGGGCTGTACCGGCTGCAGGGAGGGAATCAGTGCCCAGGGCATGAGCAGATCCCCCTCTGACCTCCCCTCTCTCTTCACACCCCGGAACAGAGATCGTGTATCCCGTGTTGGCCCTCCCTGCCGGGCTGCATTCCCAGCCAGAGGGG
>NW_020449700.1:0-1435 GCF_003343035.1 Apteryx rowi | reverse complement strand
CCAGATCCTGAGTGGAGTGAGGAAGGATAGTAGCAGAGCACAGACCCCGGACTTCAGAGGGGCAGACTTGGGCCTGTTGAGGGGACTGGTGGGGGATCCCATGGGAGGCAGCTATGAAGGGCCCAGCAGCTCAGGAAAGCCAGCAGGTCTGTAAGGACAGCACCTGCCAAGCACAAGAATGGTCCATCCCAATACTCAATAAAACTAGTAGAGATCTCATCAGATCATCTTGGATACACTGAGAACTCAGGACTGAGCTCCAGGGCAATAAGGCAGCATGCAGGAAGCGGAAGGAGGGAGAGGCTGCAAAGGAGGAATTCAAAAATATTGTCCAGTGAAGAAGGAATAGTGTTAGAGAAGCCAAAGCTCCCCGGGGTAGACACTTGCAGGGAATGTCTAGAGCATGAAGAAGAGCTGCTACAGCTTCAGTTACAGTAAAAGGGTAAAAAGTAAATTGTTGACTCACTGCTGGATCAGGCAGGGAATCTAGTAACAGCAGACGCAGGTAGGACTGAGGAGCTCAGTGCCTTCTTGGCTTCAGTCTTCATCAACAAAATCTCCTGGGCCATTGTGCCAAGAGTCAGAACACCAGAGGAAAAAACCAACCACATGTGGAAGAGGCTGGAGTGAGGGATGACTTGCAAGAACTCAACCCATGCAAGTCTGTGGGACCAGATGGGCTGCATCTGAGGACATTGAAAAGGCTAGCCTCTATCACAGCAAGGCCAGTGTCTATCCTCTTTGAAAGGTTGTGGAGATCAAGGGAGGTCCCAATGAGCAGAAAAAAGGGATATGTTGTGCCAATCTTCAGAAAAGCCCACAAGGACACCTGAAGGAGTTGCAGGCTGTTCAGACTCACTTGAGTGCAGAGTGTTTCGTGGGGTGAATCTTCTCATATCACACTTGTGAGCCTGGGAACAGTCAGCATGGAGTTACTGCAGGTGAATCATTCCAGAGCAACCTGATTGCCTTCTGTGATAAAAGACCTGTGACTGTGGAGGAGAGGAGAGTAGTGGATGTCATTTACCATGATTTTAGCAACGAGTTTGACACTGTCTCACACTATATTCTTGTATGCAAGTAAGGCGTTACGATAGGCCAGGTAGACAATCGGATGGGTAAAAAGCTCGTTGGATGATCAAAGCAGAGGGTTTTCTTGAATGGGTCAGGCTTTATCTGGGAGCCAGTGAGAAGCAGAGGATGCAGGGTTCTCTACTGGGACCTGTCCTGGTTAAGACGTTCATCAGTGACCTGGAGAACACAACTCCCGTCACATTTGTAGATGGCACCTCATCAGGACCAAAACCCTGCAGTGATACAGACTGTGCAGTGCCCGGCTGGGCAGCAGCTCTGCAGAAAAGGACATGTAATAAACACATCCAGTTAAGATTTGTGTTTCTGTATTCAGGAAAACATCATCACCGAAGAGTAACCT
>NW_020449699.1:0-1472 GCF_003343035.1 Apteryx rowi | reverse complement strand
AAAAAAAAAAAAATCATTTAAACTGTTCATTCCAGGGACAGACTGCATGAACTGTTTGCTTTGTTGATAAATGCTTCCATGGAAAAATGTTTTGAAAATAGATGTCTTTAATTTCTTCCACTGTTTAAATGGACTCTTAAGAAGTATCCCTGTTTTATTTGCCTAGTAAATCTCTAGGATTATACATAAGAATATTGAAATAGTACCACAAGTTAATGTCACTTCTTATTCCAATTTGTACAACTTCTGTAACATTACTTTGTTTGGTTCAGAGACCCTGCAATCCTGGATAGTCTAGACCTGACAGAGGAAGAGAGGCGTGTGTTGATTGACAATATTAACAGACGTCTGACACCACAAGCAGTCAAAATCCGAGCTGGTGAGTTCTTTTTGGATGTTCATTTAACAGGCCTTGGCACTGATATCAAGTTACTGTATCTTGTAAACTATAAATTTGCCTAAAACTTGTACTTAGTGGCATTTCTATTAGAATGAAATTGCTCTTTCAGAATTGAGATATCTTAATCAAGAGATTGCTTGCAAAATGCTTGTATGGGTCCTATCTCAAAGTCCAGGGCTGTTTGTTTGGCTTTTTTTTTCCCCTCTAATTGCAGATTCCTTGGGACACAAAGCAGTTGTCATAATACATAATGCAGTCTATCATATTGCACTGATATACAAGCAAACTTAAATATTTCATAGTTATTACTGAATCCACCACATTCTTTAACCTTTTGCATTATTCGAAGTATTGAATTCTTAGGTTCCCTGACAGGATGATTGATCTCTGTTGGCATGGCTAGGAGTATGTCCACATTAATGAGTGAAAAGTAGTTCTGAGTTTGCTCTGGGTGTATTCCCAGCTGGTCGATTGCAAAACATTCAGCAAGATATATTAGCTCATGCCCAGCACCTCACTAATGTATTATATAGTTTGAACTTTTTTGTCTCTTGCTAGCACAGTGTGGACAGAGAAAGCATGTGACTGTCTGCACTACTTAAGAAGGTGTACTTTTAAAATGTAAGTCTGGTTATACAGCCATTTAACTAAACAGGCTTAAAAGCACACTTGCCATCAAACAGATACTCAATATAGCAGGGTCACATTTGTAACTAGAGTAAGAAATTGCCCCTTCTCTGTAAGAGCATATTGATGAGCATTAGCACTTGTCATTACTGTGGAGGGAAGAAAAGATAATCTGTATCCACGTGACAGGGAAGTGAAGAACAGAGTGCGAAAAGTAAGGTAATTAAAAATGCTTCTGTCTATTACTGTAGTTCACTATATCGGTTAAAGCAGATTTCAAGTATGGAAGTAGAATTTGACTGCCATGCAGAATGAAATTGCTAAAATGAGTATCACTTGATTACTGCGTCCGGTTCTGGGCTCCCCAGTACAAGAGGGATGTGGCACTACTGGAGCAAGTCCAGCGAAGGGCTACAAAGATGATGAGGGGACTGGAGCATCTCTC
>NW_020449698.1:0-1437 GCF_003343035.1 Apteryx rowi | reverse complement strand
TCAGGGGATCTCCAGGGACAGCGTGTGGTGGGGGTGGGCAGTGAGTAGAGCCTCGCAAAATGAGGGATGGTCCACGGTGGAGTGACCAGAAGGTGAAGCACTAAATTTAGGTAAGCATGGGGAAATGAGGGCTCTGCAATCCCCAGAGAGGCAGTGGGGACCGAGGAGGCCCAGGGAAGGGGCACAGGAGAGTGATTCCTGCACACTCAGTGAAACACCACAGGCTGCAGCTAGTGCACACCCAAACACATCTCCTGCCATTGCAAATGCCCTGGCGTCACTTTAAGCACCATCCAATAGCAGAGGCAGGTGCCAGCAATATTGCTGGTGTTGATTCCTGCCCAGTTGGGTCTGCTTCCTTCCACAACCAGCATGTCCCGTAGCAGGGCTGTTCTGTGTGGGAAATGGAGCCAGGAGCTTAGGGTGTCAGCAAGGCAGGCAGGGCAGGGACCCACTGAGGAGAGGTGCTGCCCCACAGTGCCCGGACAAGAGGAACAGAGCAGGTTTGGGGATGGTAACTGGGGTCAGGCACAGTCCAGTGATGGCCAGATGGGAGTGGAGGGCTCTAACCAGCCCTGCTTTGCATGAGATGTTGGACTGGAGACCTCCAGAGGTCCCTTCCCACCAAAACTCCTCTGTGATTCCATGAATTCTTGCTCCTCAGCCTCTGCTCCGGCACGGCTGTCAGGGGAAGGAGGGCCCCTAGGGCAGGGCAGAATGAACTCAGCTGGGAGAGCATCAGGGGGAAGATCCAGAAGTCCCTCCCTGTCTCAGCCCTGGCCTTTGGAAAGCTCCCTCATGCACCCCAAGAGGCTCCATCTGCCTCTTCCACCTTCTCTGTGCTCCCCTCCTATTGGTCAAACTGGAGTCCAAAATTGCCTGAGGACTCTCTTCCCCATGGGAAGGGGAGGGAGGTCTTTCATCAGTCTCACATGGCCTTTCCCACCCCTGGCCTTTGCCGTTGCATGTGCCTGGCTCTGCCCACTTGCCTTCACCACAGTCACGGCTGCCCTGAAGCCCATGAAAATCCTGGTGCTCCTACCCTCGAGGGGGCATCCACCCCACACCTGGAGCCTGGCCGGTCACAAAGGCATCACCCATCCAGTGCCCTGGACATGCAGCTGAGGGTAGGGGTCTTCACCCCAATTTCCCTGCTCCTCTTCCTGCTCCTGGCACTGCTGCTGCTGGGCCCAAGTCAAACCCTCCTACCACCACACCGCCCTGGGCCTGAGGCAGCTCCAGCTCCCTCCAGGGCTGTGTTGGAGCCTTTCCAGGGTAGGCTGAGGTGGACTGGCACTGCCAGGGTGAGTCGGGAGAGGGCAGCTCCCCTCTGCCATAGTGGGGCTGGGGCTGGGGCTGCAATGGAGAGGGCACAATGCAGAAGATACAGTGGGGATAAAAATCCACCGTACGTCCATCCATCCATCCATTCATCAG
>NW_020449697.1:1064527-1066890 GCF_003343035.1 Apteryx rowi | reverse complement strand
CCAGATCTAGTTCCTCTGTTTTTCGGGTTTTTTTGTTGGTTTGTTTTGTTTTGATTTTGATTTTCCTTCCTCTACCAGAGACTCGAGCGAGTTCGCTGGGCAGGGGGGAAAAAATTACACACGTTTTTGTAAAGGGAATCCCTCCTTTTCTCCTGGATTTGTGGATGCACCGATGAGAGATCCAGCCTTCCCGGGGACTGCAATGGCTTACCACCCCTTCCACGCACCCAGACCAGCCGACTTCCCCATGTCCGCTTTCCTAGCAGCCGCCCAGCCGTCCTTCTTCCCCGCTCTGGCTCTGCCGCCGGCGGCGCTGGCTAAGCCCATGCCGGACCCCAGCCTGGCCGGGGCGGCCGAAGCCGGGCTGCACGTCTCGGCGCTGGGCCACCACCACCAGGCTGCTCATCTGCGCTCCCTCAAGAGCCTGGAGCCCGAGGAGGAGGTGGAGGACGACCCCAAAGTGACGCTGGAAGCCAAAGAGCTTTGGGACCAGTTTCACAAGCTGGGCACGGAGATGGTGATCACCAAGTCCGGGAGGTAAGAGCCGGCCCCGCGCAGCCCCGCGCAGCCCCGCGCAGCCCGGCCCGCACCTGCGGGACCGCGCAGCGCCCCTCGCTTCCCGGCCCTTTCCCCTCGGCTTGGTCCCTTCTCCTCCGCCGCTTATAAAGTCCACCGCAACGAATTAACCCCGAGCGGGAGCAGCCGGGATTTTCGATATCTTGAGTTTTTCTGTACGTGTTTCATCCTCTTCTAGCTTCGCCCTCCTCCCGCACCCCGATTATTACTTTTTTCAGGCGCGATCCCAAATTAAATTTGTACGCAATAATTTAAAACCCCTTAATCCCCGATTACATGTGTTTACACTTCTCTTTGCGGCTTCTCGCCGCTCCGGAGCATTTCGTTTCCCACTTCCAAACTTTCCCCCGCGGCCGGGGTCGCCCCTGGGCCGCGCCGCCGCCGGCTCCACCGCTGCCCCGGGGCTCCCGGGCTTTGCCCGCCGGGTCTCCAGCCTTTCCCCCGGCTCCCTCCTTTCCCGGGGAGCCTGGCAGGGAGGGAAGGTGGAGCCCGGCTCGGGGCCGCGGGCTTGCTTCGTTTGTGCTGGGAAAAGTGCCTTTCTGGAGGGAAGGGGAAGAGGGTTGAATTGGATCCGGGATGTGTTTTCATCGCTGCCCTTGATTTCCTGAACTGGGATTTTGAGACTTTTCCGTGTTTTCTGTCCCGTGGATGGAGCAGAGCTGGGTTAGAAGAAGCGGGTAATTCTTGGCCGTGAAAAATGCTGGGAATTTACTGCGCGATCTAAACCAAAAATATAAAAAAAGAGAATGTTTTTTTGGAGGCGGCCGAAGGGGAGGCTTGGCGGCCCCCGGGCAGCGCGGGTTTTCCGTGCGCAGCTCCGCGGACTCGCTCCGCGGGGCCGCCCGGCTCGGCCCGGGCCCTCGGGCAGCGAGGCCCGGCTGCGGCGCGGGCCGGGACGCGCCGTCGGGGCCGGCCCGGGGGCTGCACACACGGACACACACACACTGCGGGCACCTTCCCCCACGGCTCCCCGAGCAGCAGGTTGCAGCGCCGCTGCCCGCGGGTTTTTCCTCCCCTCGGCGCTGCTGCTCGGGCCCGAAAGCGGCTCTGCCCTTTCCGCGCTCTGCCTCTCTCCCCAGGAGGATGTTCCCCCCGTTCAAGGTGCGGGTCAGCGGCCTGGACAAGAAGGCCAAGTACATTTTGCTCATGGATATAGTTGCGGCCGACGACTGCCGGTACAAGTTCCACAACTCCCGCTGGATGGTCGCCGGCAAGGCCGACCCGGAGATGCCCAAGCGCATGTACATCCACCCCGACAGCCCCGCCACGGGCGAGCAGTGGATGGCCAAGCCGGTCGCCTTTCACAAGCTCAAGCTCACCAACAACATCTCGGACAAGCACGGCTTTGTAAGTGCGGCTGCGGGAGCCCCCCCGGGGCACGGGGGCGGCCGCTCCCCACGGCAGCCCGGGGGCAAAGGGGAGCGCGGCGGGGATTTGGCGGCCCTGCCCCCCCCGGGGCCCTGCAGGGCGCTGCCCGGGTCCCGGAGCGCCCACGGCCCTTCCTCGTCCCCGGCCCCGTCGGGGCAGCTCCTGGGACGCGGCCGTCCCGGGACGGCTCCCCCCGGGGAGAAACGGGGCGTTTGGGCTGCGGGGAGCCCACGCAGGGTGGATGCCCCTGCCCGGCCGCGCTGCCTCACCCGCCGGCCTGTCCCGCCGGCTCTGCCCAGCTCCCGGCGCTCGGCGGGGAGCAGGATTTGGGGGTGAGCTCGGGGTGGGGGTGGCATGTGCGGGGCAGGGGCGCGGGGAGGCCGGCGCCGTGCCCGAGGGGGCGGCCGGCCCGGCCGCGG
>NW_020449697.1:1061632-1064380 GCF_003343035.1 Apteryx rowi | reverse complement strand
GGGGGCCCGGGGAGCCCGGCGATGCCCCGGCGTTTCGGGTGCGGGCGCGGCGAGGCACCTGCGCGGCGTTTGCGGGGCCGGGAGCGGGGCCGGGGCTGTTCGCGCTGGCT
Source organism: Apteryx rowi (assembly GCF_003343035.1). Lineage (NCBI taxonomy): Eukaryota > Metazoa > Chordata > Aves > Apterygiformes > Apterygidae > Apteryx > Apteryx rowi. The sequence continues at coordinate 1,064,270 of NW_020449697.1, read as the reverse complement.
CCGGCGCCTCTTTGCACGAAACGCTTCCGAAACGCTGTCACACGCCCCAATTTATTTCCTTATTGATCACATCTGCATCGCCTCCCGGAGGGAACAAAACCGGCAGTGTCTTGGCGCTTTGCAGGGAGCCCCCGAAAGCAGGGTCACTCCGAGATGGGAGTTTGATCCTCCGTGAAAGCACGGGGGAAAAAAAAAAATCACAGCAAACAAGCAAGCTATCTTTAGCCTCTGGACAAGCATTTAGGGCGATAAAGGGAAAGTTCATCGTCCTGCGTTTTTGATATGGTAATTAACCGGGATTTGAAGCCCTCGGTGTGTCAGTCAATGCCGTGCAGAGGCAGGCAGCGCTCACCCGGGGGGGCTGCGAGCCGCAGCCGTATAAACGGGTATGAGGCGTGAAAGAGAGCTCAGGTGGGGAAAATAGGTCCCCGTGTAACTTTTTTCTTTCTTTTTTTTTAGGCAGGAAACAGCGTGTATGTTAAATAATACATTGCAAGGCTATTTATAGACTGCAAGGTAAATCGATAGCAAGGGAGTCTAATAAATAGCATTTTTTGATACTGGGGAAAAGCTAGTTTGGTTGAGCGTTTTTAACGGTTCACCTCCTTCAATTAAAGATTTCTGGTATGTGTCGTTTTCCAAAATCCGGACTGTGTTAAATCTGGGAGACAAGGGTTTAGCCAGTGCCCATCTGGTCAGAGAGGGATGATTATTATTTTTTTTTTAAGGAATGAAGCTTTGCACGCCTGAATGAGAATTTTTGCACCGTTTTCATGATAAATCCCAGCTAGATTATACCAATATAACAGTGATCTGACAGTTCATCAGCAGGTGATTATTGCTGGGGTTAAAAAAGGGGGGATTTTTTATTGCCTTCTAAAACGAAATGAAGTGATAATTATTTAGCCATTTGGCCGATGTTATTTGACAATAATTACTCAAGCTTTCGCCGCTCCTCTACCATTTCTATGTTATTAATACTGCGTTTCAGCCTGACCACAGCAGGTTCCGGGATTATTAAATCCCGGTCAGGCGGGAAGCGGCAGCAGCGCGGGCGCGGGGCAGCTCGCCGGGCTCCGGCGCTGCCGCGACCTGCTCTCGCTCCCAGGCTGCAGCTCTGAGGTTTCAGCGAGTTCCAAATATCCTAAGCGAAATCTCTCTCTCTATATATATATATATTTTTTTTTCCCAAAAGCGAGGGGGTAGAGAATTGCTTTGACTGTTGGCGAGAATTTCAGACACCTGGTTGGAAAAAAAAATGTCCATTCCTTCTGCAGCGTTGCTCTGAGACATAAATTTAACATGGCTCGTGGTGAAACGCTCCTTTCACGAGTCCAGTCGCTTGCTTGGTAGCTAGAATATTTTTTCTGCTACAACCAACTGGATATCTAGAGGATTTTTTTTTTTTTTTGATGAGGTAGAGTATTTTTTAAAAGGACAGAAATACTAAAAGCAGATAGAAACGTGTCGAAAAAATAGCTCTCGTTTTCAGGGTTGTAATAAAGCGAGGTGATACCTTTTGCTGCTTTATTACTCTGCTTAACATCCCGCCTTTCCGAAGAGGTTGCTGTGCCTCTCTTTTCCCAGTGACCGCCTTATTTGGGGACAGATCCTACAATGACATAAACAAAAAAGAAAGAAAGAAAGAAAGCAATCTCCATTTCTCTGGCACCCGCCGGCATTGTTTCCTCACAATGATTTTTTTTTTTCGGGAAAAAAAGTCTTTTATAGGTGTCTAGATAGATTTGGGTGTATTTATAGCCCGGGATCTGCGCCTGATGGCAGCCCCTCGCTCTTTTCTCTCGCCCACCCCCCAGACCATCCTGAACTCGATGCACAAGTACCAGCCCCGCTTTCACATCGTCCGGGCCAACGACATCCTCAAGCTGCCCTACAGCACCTTCCGCACCTACGTGTTCCCCGAGACCGACTTCATCGCCGTCACCGCCTACCAGAACGACAAGGTAAGGCCTGTGTGTCTGTCTGTCTGTCTGCCCGCGCTGCGAGCCTGCGCTGCAGGACAGGTTTGGGGTAAAAGGGAGCAACAGGAGAAAGGTTAAAGCCGAAGCAACCAGAGCACGCGGCACCCGGCACATTATTATTATTATTATTATTATTATTATTATTATTATTATTTATTACTACTACTTTTTATTTATTTATCTTTATTAATTTCCTGCTGCGGGCTTTTCCGCACCTTCTCGGTGCTGCTCGGTGCCTTTCCTGCGGCTCCCAGGTAGTAAAGAGGCGGCACCACGGGCCTCGGCCGCCTTGCAGGGAAGGTGTCCTGGGCCCGGGCAGAGACAAAAAATAGAGCAAGATAAGCTAATTTTAGTTGCTTTCGTGATTTAGCAAGCGTTGCCCTGAGAGCAGCGCAGCCAGGACCGCCCCACGGGGAGCTGGGAGCCTCCACCGGCCCTCTCCAAGAGTTTTGTGTGCGTGTGTGTGTTTTAACCCAAAAGCTGACCCCCACCTCCACCCCGGCTGCTGATGTTAATTGACAGCTCTGTCTGAGGGTCCTGGTGGGCTTGTTTCCCTCGTAAAGTTTATGGCGAAGAGTCACAATCGATTAAAGAGCACTTTGTGTGCTCGCCGGCTGCAAGCGGCGCGGGGCGGCGCGGCGCAGGCGGCCGCCGGT
>NW_020449697.1:1055094-1061611 GCF_003343035.1 Apteryx rowi | reverse complement strand
GGCTGGGGGCCGAGGGGGCGGCGGGGCCGCGGCTCTGCGCGGCTCCCGGGCGGAGCAGATCAGGCATGCATTTTTAAAGCGCCCATCTCGGGGACATATTTCAAAGACATGCATTATTGAACGCCCTAATGTCGCCGGCCCCATAAGTTCGTCGCGGGCAGAGATAAGAATAGCTTTTAACCAACGCGGCGAGGTTCAGTCGCCATCTTCCCTCCAGGGGGCCGTGAAAAATAACTTCCTATCATTAAAACTCTATTAATAATTCAAGCCAAAACCTCAGCATCATTTTTAATAAAGCGTGCGGTGTGTTAAACCGGGGCCCCCGCGTGTGCCGCGGCGTTTGCAACGCGCCGTGCCCGGGGCGCGACCCGGCGCCGTCGGGGGAGCCGCGCCATCGGGGCGGGGGACGTGGGGGGCAGAGCCGGGCTCACGGCGCCCCCCCGGTCTCTCTGCCCCCCAGATCACCCAGCTGAAAATCGACAACAACCCCTTCGCCAAGGGCTTTCGGGACACGGGCAATGGCCGGCGGGAGAAGAGGTAAGGCGCCGCGCACCCGCCGCCTCCGCTCGGCTCCGCGCAGCCCCGCTCCGCGCCCGCGGAGGCGCCGGCGGCGCCGCTGAGCCGCTGCCTCTCGCCCCCCCGCGCAGGAAGCAGCTGTCGCTGCCGTCGCTGCGGATGTACGAGGAGCCCTGCAAGCCCGACCGCGACGGCGGCGAGTCGGACGCCTCCTCCTGCGAGCCGGCGGCGGGCCGCGACGCGCTGCACTCCCCGGGGGGGGCCGTGCCCAGCCCCCTGCGCCTCAAGGGCAGCGGCAGAGGTAACGCCGCGGCCCCCCCGACGGCGCGGCGCGGCCGCTTCCCCCCGACGGCGGGTGGACGGACGGACGGACGGGGGGGTGGAGGGAGGCATCGGCCCCGCGAGCCCCCCGGTCGGGTTTCAGCGAGCCCCGCGCCTGCTCCGCCGTCCCCATGAGCCCATTGGGGGGGTCGCTTTAAAAAGGAACCACCGCTCCGCGGGCTGGTGGGCTCCGGGCACCTCGCTGCGGAAAGGCGAGGGGGGAAGGAGAGCCAGCTCGCAGGGAGGAGAAAGGGAAAAAAAACAGCAAAAAAAGATGGGCACGAAATAGCCAAGGGTCTCAAACGACAGAAATAGAGCTGGTGAGAAAACGCGCATGGTATTTACGGTTTGCAACGTTTTCCTGTTTATACATTAGTGTAAACAACAAGTAATAGCAATGCAAGCCGTATGCTGCACGCTTTTATTCGGCGCTCCTCGTTGGTGTGTCGCCCTGCCTTTAATGGCTAACTTAAATTCCCTTGCAAAAAAAAAAAAAAAAAATTAATGCACTTGAAAAGGGAAAAATGTTGTAACTCCAGGGCTTAAAGTTAGTAAATTAAAATGAACGAGCGGTTCCCACGTTGCAGTTTTTAGACGCTGGATTTAGTCTTGCCACACTGTCAATCTGCCCCTCTCTGAACTGGCCATCGTCTCCAGGCCTGATTCTTTGTAGAAGTCCACCAAAACTACAAAAAATGCCACTGACCCGGCGGGGTGGTTTATTTACACCACCTCACCTCTTTGAGAGGCTTCCCAGAATATTCACCCCAGACTGCAGAGCTTCGCCCAACCCGCAGCAAAATCTTTTCTTCGTTTAGTGGGAGCTGGTGGGAGACTGTGTACAGGGGGGGCCGTGGGGTGCCCTGCCGTGACGGGGGGGCAGAGGCGCCTTTTGCAATAGCAAAGCTCTGCTCCCCTCTGCTTTGTTATAAACTCGCATTTCTGCAGCTCCGGCCACCTTCCCCCTTCCTCCTCCAAGAGCTCTAAGTGCTTTTTAAATTAAAGCGCTTTTAGAAAACACTGTAACATACCTCTCTGCTTAAAACTGGCTCTTTAACCTGACTCAACCTTCACATTTGGAATAAATCCACGGAGCCCTGTTGATCAGCTCCATGTAATTAAATATATACAGAATAATTTCCTCCTAGCGCTGTCCACCCGCCTGCCTTCTCTTCATCTCCCTGCTCCGCAGCCCGCTTTGAGTTTGCAGCTAACGAGGACGATGCTGTAATATATTTTGGTCCTCCATCAAACATGTTTTTCCTGTTTGGCAGCGCAACAGAACTGCAGTTGTTAATCCCCTTTCCCCAGAATTACCGTGGCGCGAGGGCCAATTTCTGCCCCCTAAATAGCCTGAGTTGCTCCCATTATTAATGCTCAGGCCCTTTCCCTTCGCAAATTCTCCTTAATGGCAGGGCTCGTGCTGGTGACCCGCTCCTCACCTCTCCCCGGCCTTTTCGCCAGGCGCTGGCCAGGGCGGGTGAGCTGGCGCTGGGTGCAGCGCCCGGCGGGGTCCCCTCCGGCGTGGGGCCGGCGAGAGGGTCGCTGCTCCCTGGGGGACTGGTGCCTGGGGAAGGGGCTGGGGAGAGGGTTGCTGTGTCTCAGGGAAGGGACTGGGGAGAGGGTTGCTGCTCCCTGCGGAGCCGTGCCGGGGAGAGGGTTGCTGGGGAGAGGATCCCTGCTCCCTGGGGGGCTGGTGCCTGGGGAAGCGGCCGGGTCTCTGCTTCTCGGGGAAGGATGCTGGGGAGAAGGTCGCTGCTCCTGGGGGAAGGGGCTGGGGAGAGGGTCACTGCTCCCTGGGGGACTGGTGCCCGGGGAAGGGGGCTGCCCGCGGGTGCTGCTGCTTTCGCCCGGGGTGCCCGACACCTCCGTCCTTTTTGCAGAGGAGAAGCCGGGGGCCGACAGCGACCAGGAGGCGGAGAAGGCGCCCGAGGAGCGGCCGGCCGGAGTGGGCAGTCCCGGCAGGGAGGATGCGACGCCCCGTGGCAGCCCCCGGTGCCCGGAGGAGCGGAGCAAGGAGAGGCGCAGCCCGGAGAAGGGCAAGGACGGCGCGTCGCCCAAGGAGGGCCCCGTCGAGGGCCTGTTCAGCCTGCGGGGCCTGGAGAAGGACAAGGTGGAAGGGCGGAGGAAAGAGCCGGAGCCGGGCAAGAAGGAGGCGGAGGGCGGCGGGCTGGGCAAGGAGGCCTTCGCCCCGCTGATGGTGCACACGGACAGCCCCCCGCACCTGAGCGCCGGGCACCTGCAGAGCCTGGCGCTCTCCGGCCTCCACGGGCAGCAGTTCTTCAGCCCACTGGGCGCCGGGCAGCCCCTCTTCATCCACCCGGGACAGTTCGCCATGGCCCCCGGGGCCTTCTCCGCCATGGGCATGGGACACTTGCTGGCCTCGGTGGCCGGCGGCGGCAGCCTGGAGAACGGGGCCCTCTCGTCCGCCCAAGGCGCCGCGGGGGCGGCCACCCCCTTCCCGTTCCACCTCTCCCAGCACATGCTGGCCTCTCAGGTAAGGACCCCCCCGTGCGCGGCCCCCTCCCCGTGGCCCGGCCCCCCCGGCGGGGCTCGGGAGCCGCCGGCACCTCCCGCGGCCCCTGCCGGCCTCCCCAGCCTGCGGCACGACCTGGGAGGGGACGAAAGGGTCTGAGGGCTGATTTGAGGAGGAACCTTGATTTTTCTATTATTTTTTAAGCCATGGTTCCTATATCGGCGGGGGCAGCGTAGGCAGCTCCCACGGCCCCCCAGTTTCCCCGCCGGCATTGAAACGGCTCTGGCGACACCCGGAGCCTTCGCGTTGCCTTTGGCCAAAGACGTCTTTGAACCTCCCTGGTTTATCGGTGCTGCTCAGCAATGTGTTTTAACGCAGGTGAAGGTGGATGATGCTGGCGAGGCGGGGGCCGCTCCATGAGGGGGGCCGCCTCGGCAGCGCGGAGCTGGCTGCCTCCTTAACTTGATTCCCACTGAGCAGCTCCGGTGGTCGTTGCCTCCCCGCTCCCCTCTTCCCTCTGGGAGCTGCCGGGGAAACCCCCCGTGCGGGGAGGGGGGGGTGTTTTTTAGGGGCAAACGGGGGCACGGCGGGCAGCTCCCGCTCGCCCTGGGGCTTTGCAGCACGGGGCATCCCGGCTCTCACGGGCTCTCCGTCTCTCCGCAGGGAATCCCGATGCCCACCTTCGGCGGACTCTTCCCCTACCCCTACACCTACATGGCGGCGGCGGCGGCGGCCGCCTCGGCCATGCCGGCCGGCGGCGCGGGGGGGCCGCTCTCCCGCAGCCCCTTCCTGGGCGGCAGCCGGCCTCGCCTGCGCTTCAGCCCCTACCAGCTGCCCGTGAGCATCCCGCCCAGCAGCAGCCTGCTCGCCGCGGGGCTCCCCGCCGGCCTGCAGCCCGCCGCCGAGGGCGCCCAGGGCGGCGGCAGCCGGGAGCCCAGCCCGCCCCCCGACGGCGCCGCGCACAAGGGCGGCAGCCAGCGCCCCGCCGCCGCCTCCCCCAAGGCGGCGCTCAAGGAGTCCCTCAACGAACTGCAGAACATCCAGAGACTGGTGAGCGGGCTGGAGAGCCAGCGGGAGCTGTCGCCCGGCCGCGACTCCCCCAAGTGACCGGCGGGGCGGGCCGCGCGCCCGCCCCCGCGGGGCTGACAAGCACTGGCATTTTGTACAGCACAGGATAAATATTTATTGCGGAGCGAGGGGTGGGGTGTGGGGGGGAGGACGGGGGTGCCCGAGGAGCGGCCGAGCCTCCCCGCCGAGGCGCCCCCGGGGCGGACGAGGGGCGCGCGGGGCTCGCCGGCCGCCCCGTCGGGGCTGCGGGGCGGCAGCTGCTGCCCCGGCGCCGCGCGGCCCCCTCCGTCCCTTCCCCGCTCCGGGAGCGGACGCGGAGGCGCCCGGCGCGCAGCAGGCTCCCGCGGCGCCGCTGGACGGGGCGGGCGCCCGCCGCCTCCCGGCCCCGACCCCTGCCCTGGGGGGGCCGAAACCTCATCTGTGCAAGGGGGGGGGGGGAGGAAAAAAAGGAACCGAGGAAGGAAAGGTGGGAAACACGCCGCCTCCGCAGCAGTCGCAGCCGCCGCTGAGTTGCGATGTCCAGCGACAGTCAAAATTGGTACCAGGCAGTGCGGCGGGAGGGTGGACTCGATCTGCGTACCAGGAAAAAATATTTATGAAATAAATGGTAATTTGTGTAAATAAGCTATAAGGATCCCAGAATATGCAAATTGGTATTAATTTATTCAGAGTTGTACATTGGTGTGTACATAATATTTAGAGTTTAACTCATCGCATTTAAGTTTTTTTTTTCATTTTACATGAACATATATATTGTAAATGAAAACTATTTAGCTCTTTGTGATTGAAGGAGATATTGGTTTCTTTAACTGTGTTTTAAAATATTGTTTATCCCGCCTGTTCTCTAGGACAATCATGTGCCATCAGTAAAACACTTTTTGGAGTCATTGAAACTAAAGAGTTCAATTCTTTAACGGACTTTTACAAGAAAAAAACGAATCCAAAACGTAACTAAAATATCTCTACAGTGCGGGGTATAGAGAATGCAGGAATAAACCTCAGGTTTTTATTTTTCACTCCAGAACAAAAAATATATAATAAATTTAAATATCACATGGACTGTGCTCTATATTTGTTTTAAAATAAAAAATACATGATTTGAAATGTGCTGGTTATTCGGGTATCTATCTGTTCATTTTTGATGAATTCTCTCACATCTTTCAATAAAAAATACTCAGAGAAGTCCTGCCGGCTTTCGCGTGTTTAATTCCCGCCCGCGCGGCAGCAGCGCGACCCCGGGGCCGCTCCGCGGGTGCGCAAGCCGCGGCGCCCCGTCGGGTGCCGGCCCTGGGCGCTTCCCCTCCCCTCCGCGCCGTGCGCAGCGCCGCGCAGCACGGGCGGCACGTGCCCCGCTGGCGCCCGTCGGGGTTAATCCTGGGATTTCCGCGAGGGGATGCGCGGAAAATGCGCCCGAAAGCGCGCGCGCGGTTTGATCAGGGAAGGTTGAGACGCCCCGACGTGCCTCGAGCGGGGCGGCGGCGGGAGGCCTGTGCGCGGCGCTGCGCGGCCCGCGCGGGGGTTCCCCCCCCCTCCGCGGAGAGGAAGCCTTTTATTTTCGTTTGGCTTTCGGGGAGATTTTTGTGTTTCATCTGTCAACGCGTCGCTGGGATGTTCGCTGCCTCCAGCAGCCGCCCCGCCGCGCCCGGGGCAGCCCGCGGCCGCGCGCGGAGGGGACGGCGGGGGGAGGGGGGGGGGCCCGGCCCCGCGCAGGTGCGCAAGGCGGGGCCGCAGGTGCGCGGTGGGGCGCGGAAAGGGCAGCGTCTGTGCGCGCCGTCTTCGGGGTGCCCCGGGCGTACAGGCACCCCGAGGGACGCGCAGCGGCACCGAGCCGGGATGGAGGTGGCCTGGGAGCGCAGGCCCCGTCGGGGGTGGACAGGACACGGGTCTCGGTCCGGGATGGGGGCGCTTGGGACACACCGGCCCCGTCGGGGGTCGACACAGGTGCCGTCCGGGGCTGCCCGGGCGCAGCGGTACCCCCGCCCGGCCCGAGGGGGGGGGGGGGCCGTGTCCGTGTCTCTCTGCGCTCGCAGAGCAGCTCGGCGGCGTTGCGGGAAGCGGGCGCGGATGACATCAACAGCCCTTTTCTTCACCAATTACCCTTTTCTCATTCCGCGGAAGATTTATTAGCCCAATCGC
>NW_020449697.1:1034076-1054789 GCF_003343035.1 Apteryx rowi | reverse complement strand
AGTCCCCCGACCGACGACGGCGAGAGAGGAGCCGCTGTCCTTATCTGCGCACCGAGAGCAGCGCGATTGCTTCCGCCGGCCGGGGGATCGGCAGGGTGGAAACCACTTAAACAGGAGGAGGGAAGTGTAGTTACTAAAAAAAGGCTCACAGGATTATTTCTGAATAAACACAGTTCAGGATGAGTAATAATTTAATGGGCTCTATTCTTAGCGGGGTGGGGGGGGACGCCCGGCCGGTCTCCACGTGTACCGGTGGCGGGGGCTCCCTCTGGCCCTTTCAAACACACTTCCTACTAAAGCCGTGTTTAGACTAAGCCAGGCTAGGGCGAGCTTAAGGCGGAGATGGGGATGGTGCCGCTAAAAACAAACAGTGGCAGGGGAAATCTCCTCCTGGCGGGTTCCTGCTCTCCTCCCCAGGGCCAGGAATGCAGCCAGGCTGTCTGTCCTGAGCGAGGGACGGCCAATGTTTAAATCTCCGCTTCCTCCGCAGAGGCATTCGCGGGGACGCCGGGGCCAGAGCTCCAGCGCTGGCGAGGGCTATTTCCAACCTGCCCATGTGAAGCAGGAAGCTGCTTTTTGCTAGGAGGGGAGAAATGTGAGGAGGGGGCCGGGACATGGGGGGGGTCCCCTGCCCCCCGGAGGGCGGTGGGGGCTGCGCGCCAAGCAGCGAAGCGTTGCAGCAAGAACCAAGCTGCTCTGGCGAAAACAAGGCCCTGATAAATCCTATTCAAACAACTCAGCTGGCAGCTTCCTATTAGTCATGCATGGCGCTATTATTATTTTCCCGCTGTTGTGAAAAGCCCCTTGGAGCCGGCGTGGGGCGCAGCCTCGGGAGGCGACGGGCCGGCGGCAGCGCGGCCTGCGTGGCACAGCACTGTGCACGCGGCAGCACCGGGCTCCGCCGTCGCTGCCTGCTGTGCGCCTTGTCAAGGCACAAAATAAAACGCCGTGGGTTTCTGTGACCGCTCCGGCTGGCTCAGGTACCTCTAAGGCACTTTTCACGCTGGCGTTTGAGCAGCAGGTGACGCGGAGCCAGTCCTTTACCGACACAATTAGCTCCCTGAAAACCGACGATTTCATTAGTGCCTTGAATTGATCGCCCCTGTTCGTAGCCTGAGTTTCTTCAGCTAAATGCCCAAGGTACTCTGCTAATGGCTAAAAATAGAATTCCTGCTTTGACCATGTTAGCAGCCCCATAGACAAACCCCGGCTAATTTGGCCGCCAACCTGATGGGAAGCACAATAGCTCCGCTGGAACGGCTCCACGGCTGGATGTTTGTAAACAGGAACAAGGGCCCATTCCAGAGTAGCTCGATGCTTTTTGGAAAGGGACCGCTATAGCTATTTGCCATCTGCACACAAGGCCACGGGACTATCTTTGCAGGCCTGAGTCCAGGCGTTGGGCAGCCTGTTGGGCTGTGCTGCAGCGGTCGCCAAGGCTCATGCATGTGCCCGTCCCAGTGCCACCACGCGGTGGGGCTGCGTTGGCCGAGCACGCCGTGTTACCGGCACCGAAGGGAGGCAGCAGTGCCGTGCTGGGTGTGCTGAACGTGGGAGAGCATCCGCTGAGTGCTTGGGAGGCGAGGGGAAGCAGTGCATTTTGTCACTGGTGGCGGTGGTTGTAAGAGCTCGCTGCTCATACACCTGCGTGCAACGCGCACAGGGGCAGCAAACCCGGTGTGCTGCCGCCTCGTTTTGCTCGGGCTCTCAGAACAACCCCGGTGGCGGGAGCTTCCCTCGGAGCCCTGCAGGAGGGTTTGCAGGACCCGGCTGGAGGTGCAACACGTGGGTTTGCATCCCCGTGGACATCTCCACCGGCATTTGCGCCCCCTCTGCCGCGGCGAGCCCCATCCATGCTATTCGGGTATCCCCGCTGCCATCGGGGAAGGGGTGGTGGAGGTGCTTCACTGTCCGATCCCCCTCTAAAGCGGCTGCGGGGCCACGGGCAGCGCCCCGGGGCCGGGGGGGGCCGGGCCCGGGCGGGGGGGTTTAGGGGGGGGGGGGGCGCGGGGCGGCGGCCGCAGACGGCGCCTTGTGCCGGCGCTGGCGCCCGCCTGCCGGACGCGCTGCCTCCGCGCCCCGCGGACAAGGGCGGAGCGGGCCGGGCCCTGCGCCGGCAGCTCCCAACGAGGGAGCCGCTGGCTGCTTTTCCCCTCCGTCTCTCCGCGGGCATTTGTCTCCCGCCGCCCGTCGGGCGCCGCCGCGCGGAGGGGCCGCGCCGGCGTCCAGCTCTCCCCGCGCCCCGGCGCTGCGCTGCGCTTCCCACGGCGCTGCGCACCTGCGGCCCGGGCCGCACCTGGGAGGGAGGGAGGGAGCCGGGCGCGGCCCCGACGGCTGCTGCCGCCTGCGCACCTGCGGCCCGAGGGGATTTATGGGGCTGCGCGGGCCGCGCCGCTGCCTCGGGCCGCCGGCGCTAATTCCCACCAGGTTGGTAGGTTGCGGGGCTGCTCTGGTGTCCGTCTCCCCGCTCGTCTGGGGGGCTGGGGAGGGCTGAGCCCTGTGCGGGCTGCGGGCTGCCTTTGCAGCAGGCTGCTTGGGGGCGGCTGGGCTGCCACCCTATAGAGACAGAGTGTGCGGGGGGGCCTGCTGCACCCCACTGCCAGCCCCGGGGCTCTGCCTGGCCTAATCCTAACCCCAGCCCTGCAGTTGCCCTGGGCCTGCCATGGTCTGGGGGTGCCAGCAGGACCGAGCTGCCGACTGGCTCTTCCCCCCCCTTCCCTTGGTTCCCAGAACTGCTTTGATCTGTGCAGGCGTCTTAGGGTTTAAAAACATCATTGCGGGGGGAAAAAAGAGCTGTTTACTTTAATGTAAAGCTTGTTATTTGCAACAGGCAATGTTTACTCTGCCTTTGCTTTAAGGGCAGGATGTAAAAGGGGAAAGGGGAGTCTGTCAGTTTACTTCTGTTATTTATAGTGACTGGTGATGGTGAGGGAGAGTCAGGTCCCTCGCCCCAAACGAGAGCCTTTCCCAGGGAGAGCCACTGCTGGGGCTCGTTGTTCAGGCACTGGGAGAGTTCGTGTCCTGACGTGAGCAGCCACTGCCTCCCGGAGGGTTTGTTATCGAGACATCAAACAGTAACGGGCCGGGGGCTCCGGGTGAGCTGCACACCCCAAAGGCCGAACCGTCCCATGCGCTGCTCTGCGGCAGGAGGCCAGCGGGCTCCCAGGGTGGCCGCCGGGGCGGCACGGGAGAGGGGAAAGATGTGCAGCCTTGGGCCGCGGTCTCCCTCTACAAGCCGCGTGGCGTGGACGGGGGTAAAACCCTGCTTTTTCTATAGCAGAAATGCAGCTTTTCCTACAGCCTCTGCTTGGAGAGGTCCTGCACGGCCCGGGCCGTCGGGCGGCGGCGCTGCCCCGCGCTCGGCCGCCAGGTGGCGCCGCCGCACAGCGCCACGCCGCGCCGCGGGGAGCCCCGACGGGGGGGGCGGCGGCGCCGCGGGGCTCAGCTCCCCTCGGGGGGACGGAGCAAGGCCGTGGGGGCTCGGCTCCCCTCGCGAGGGGGCAGGTGGCAGCTGTGGGGCTCGGCTACCCCGGGCTAACCCCCCCCTGTCTGTGCTCTGCGCCCTATCACTGTAGGCCAGGCCCTGCCGTCTGTGGTTGCACCTTGCTGGCCGCTGCGGTGTGGGCATGCGCTCGCTTTTCGGCACGTGTATCCTGTGCGAACGCACACCTACGTGCTCCCGTTGCCGCTTTGCTCACGCGTGCGGCTCAGGTTCGCGTCCTCCCTGCAAGCTGCAGCTGCAAAATGGTCACAGTGGGGTCGTCTTGCCCTGCAGCGGAATAAGGCAGCGGGGAAGGACACGGCCGCAAGCCGCGGGAGCGACTGTAACGGGTGCAATCCCAGTTGCAGGAGGTGGAGGCCCCGTGCCGTTCCCCTGCTCAGTCTGCGGGCTGTGCCAAAGATCTGCGCGTGGTAACTGGAGACCAGCTCACCCCACCGTGAGAGGCCGGTGATCGCTCTTGGGCGGCCAAGTGTGAACAAGCGGCCAGAAGCAGTGTGTGTGTGTGGGGGGGGTCTGTCTTCTGCATACTGGATTTTAAATTGTCTGAAGTATTAATTCATGAAATTGTGCAAGAAAGGCTGTTCCTTGCTGTAGCTCAGCTGGCATCTCTGTAAGCAGTGACATAAGCAGAGGTATGTCCGTCCTTAGCCTCTGATTGATTTTGGTAAATGGTACTTGCCTTTAGCCTTGGGCTGGCGTGCTCTGTAATTCTTGGGAAATAAGATCTAATTAAAATGAGACAGCGCTGTCAGGGGACTGCCTAATTGTCTTTGCAAAATGACCTTGTGGAGCTCTTGGCTCGCTTCCCAGTAGAAAGGTGTTGTCAGTGCAAAATCCTGTACAGTTGTGGGGAATCAGTTAAAGACTTTTGGGAAATAATTCCCCAGGCTGGGAAATAATAAGCGGGTGGAGACACTGTGATGCTGTCGCCCCTGGTCTGCTCCGGCTGCAGAGCTTCGCTTGCCGGCGCTCTCAGCGCAGGCTGTCCGGCTCCGGGGTTCCCTCAAAATGCCTCGAAAAGAGAAATGACATGCACGAGGCAGCTCAGCCAAAGCAAATATCAACAGCTATCCGCTGTGCTTCCCTCTGCTCCCTGCAGTGCTAAATACCTGCAGTTCCTCTCCACCTCAGTGGGAAGGGAAGGGATTTTGGCAATCCAAGTGTGCAAAGTGCTGGAGATCCCCAGGTGAGTGATAGCGAGGGCTCAGCAGCCAGCCCAGATGCTGTGTTGCCCCGTCCCGCTCGCTCAGTGCTTCTCCCCCTTCTGCGATCGGAAGAAGGTGTTTGGATCTGTGCCCTGCCGGCGCAGCCAGGAGCATCCCGAGGTGCTGGGCGCCGCAGGGCCGGGCGCCCCGTCCATGCCACAGGGCAGGGTGCCCGCGCGCTGCACCCACTTCCCGGCGTTCCCGTCCCTGCAGGCTCGCAAGCGCTGCTCTGCCTTCCCCTTCTGCGCATGGCCAGCATTTGGGGGGTCTTGCTCAGCCCCGGGCGGATCCCTTGGGACTGCGGCGTGGTTTCTCCGGCGAGACCCAGGCCTGGTCTGCTCTGGGAAGTGGACAAGGCGCCCGCGGGATCCCTAATGCAGGGAGATCGGCTCTCCACGAGAGGGAGTGTGTGCAGGCACTTTTTTCCCAGTTGGACCTTTTTTTTTCCCTCCCTCTTTTTGTTTCCAAGGAGAGAAACATCCCTCCTGGTTGGGGACTGACACACACGCGCTGCCCTGCCTGGGTGTTTGGGGGAAAGGAGACCGTCAGCGAACGGGAATGGGCAGAACGGCAAAGCTGCTGCTGAGCCGCCTCGGTTGCCAAAGACCTCTGCCCACACGAAACTCCGTATCCGTAGGGGGAGAACCGGGCAGAAACCTCAGCTTTCCTGGGAAATCAGCCGTGCCGTCATTCTTCCATGTGCTTTACGTCAGCAGCCCAGCGGTGGGAAATCCCGAGTTTCCCGCGGGGCGGCACGAGGCCACTGGCACCCCGCCGCTGGTGCCGACCTGACAAGCCCCGCCATAGGGGTGAGCGGGTAATTCCTGCTTTTTTGCCCATTCACCCCCTATTTCTCCTCAGCCGCAGGAGCAGCAAGGCCCAGGCGGCTCTGACGCCCCTCCGGAGGAGCTAGCTTTGCCTTGCCTGGCTCCTTTCCCGCGGGCGAAGCCAGGTGCGAGGAGGGCACGGGGGATCCTGCGCTCGCAGCGAGAAGCACCGCAGGAGCCTGCTCTGCCGCGTGTCCTCCGTGCAAGGAGCCCGTTGCATCGCAGGACATCCCGCGGCGGGGCTGGGAAGAACAGGGAGGAAGCACCACCGCTCGGCACAGTGCGGCCAGCTGGTCGGGGCAGCAGTGTGGAGCTGGGCCAGCGCCGTTAGCCGGGGCTGTCCGGGCAGCTCTTCCTCTCCCTGGCCCCTTCCCTCCCCGCAGCGTCTCGGGAGCCTCCCGGCGCTCGCACGACCCTATCTGCAAATTGCCAAGCAGATTATCAGCAAGCGCTTTTGAGATTAGAGGCCCGTATTTATGTCTGCTTCCCCCAGAGCCAGGGCGTCCCGCGCCGGGGTCGGTGCAGACTCCTTGGCACCATGCGGCTGATTGCTGGGGTAACCTTTCCCTGTTCTGGGAGCTCCTCGTGGAGGGCTCGGACGAGCTGCGGCTGAAAAGGAAAAAAGGAGGGGAAAAAAGAGGAACACACAACAACAACAACAACAACAACAACAACAACAACAACAACAACAACGGTTTTATCCATCCAGGCTGTGAGGAAAATCCAGGCGCGTCTCCAAGCGCTGGCGCGGGTGCAGGCGCGGAGCGGCCCTCGTTCCCAGGCGGCACGAAGCAGCCGGTCCTTTCCCAGCACTCGGAGAAGCTGCTTTTTGGTGCTGTGTGTTCCTGATCCAGAAGGCAGCGAGAAGCCCAGAAATGGTGTTTTTGCAGCTACTGCGCGCGGCTGGGCCAAGCGGAGTGCAGGAGGAGTCGCTGCTTCGCCCTCCTGCGAGCCCGCGGGGCGCAGAGCACCTCCACCGGCTCTTGCTGCAGGTTAATATCCAGCCTCTCTCGCAACCATCCTCCCCGCGGTGCTTCGGGTTTCCCGTCCTCAGAGCGGTTCCTGTTGCGCTCAACAGGAGGGCTCGCGGGAATCTCACTGCTGAAAAGCCGCTCGGGGTCCTCGGCTGCTCCAAACCCGGCTGCAACCTTTGGCCGCTGGGTTAGCGCCGGGATTCGCCTCCTGTCGGCTACGGCTGCTCCTCCTGCCCTGCTCGGGCGAAGACGCAGGCCATGCCGCGGCGCGGCGAGCGGCAGGAGCGGCCGAGCGGGGAGAAACGGGGAAGCAGGCTGCTCTCCAGCCCTTCCCCGCGAGCCGGGCGCTTTCTGCTCCATGTGCGGTCCGGTGCCGAGTGCGATGCCCTCCACGTCCCTGGCACTCCTCCTCCCAAGCAGCTCCGGGAAACACACAGGCAGAGCGTCCTCGCTGCTGAAACGCAGCCATTTTGGGGGCAGAACGCCCTGTTTCGGAGTAGCCCGGAGACGTGCTGCGTGCGCACGAAGACAGGAGCGGAGGGGCAGTGGCCCGAAGCGGGGCCCGGGCTGGGCTCCGGCGGCTGGGGCAGGACAGGGCAGGGCAGGGCAGGACACGCCGCGGGACCTGTAATGACAAAAAGTGGGTTTGCACCTCGCTTGAAAGCCTGCTGCCGCTGACCCCCGGGGCAGGGCCGGGAGGGAGCCGTGCGGGCGGCAGCGCTGGCCGAGCTGCGCTCCCGGGAGGCGGCGCGGGAGCCTGGGATCGGTGCGCAGGAGGAAAGCAGGCTTAGCCCTCCGCTCGCCCGCGGCATGCGTTTCCGGCTGCTTTTCATCTCGCGCCGAGCTCGGAAGCTCCTGCAGCAGCAGGGCCGCCGCCAGCCCCGGCACGGCTTCAAAGCGGGGCCGTCTCCGGCAGCGCCGAGGGCCCGCGCCCGACGGGAAGAGGGAGGGAGGGAGGGAGGCTCCGGCAGCGCCTGCGCGTCCTGCCGAAGCCAGGCCGGAGCGAGCGGCGGGGAGGGCCTTTCCGCCGGGAATTCGCCACCGCCCTGGGGAGCAACGAGCCGGCGGCTTCCCGGGGGAGCGTGGTGGCGCGGGGCCGGCTCCCAGCCCCGGGCGGGTGATTTTTTCTTTTATTCTTGTTTTTTGGAGTTTTGCATCCTCTTTGCACATTCGCACTTAACTAACTTTCCCGTTCTCCCGGGCGGCGCTCGATGGGGGGTTTGGCACCTCGCGGCCTGGGTGAAGGAGGGAGCGCGGTGCGGGGCTGCAGCACGGCTGCGCTCCGGCACGGCGCCGGGCCTCGAGGCAAGACCTGGATTAAAGCGGTGGTGACTGCAGTGGGCTGAACGGAGAGGCTCTTGGAGTCGGCAGTTGTGTTTTCTCTCTTTTTTAAAATTTTTATTTATTTATTTATTTGGCTTTTCCTCAAGTAAGAAATACCAGATTTGCAGCCCATTTAGGGTACAGGAGGTGTCTTTCCTCTGGGATTAAGCTCCCCAAAAGCTGGAATGCCCTTTCGGGGCAAAATGAGGAGCCCTCGTTGCCCCTGAAGTGAGCGGCATCAGCGCCGAGGAGCCGGATGGGTCGGCTCCCGAGTGGGAAACGCAGTCTGCATAAGGAGGGAAGCATTGATTTTTTTATTTTATTTTATTTTATTTTATTCCCCCTAATTAAAGGTGGGGGAAGGCTCAGAAGATGATTAGATGTTCCTCCGCGGCTTGAAATTTGCTGCCAGACTCTTCGTTTTTTGGCCTTGATTCATTTGTCTAGCGCTCGGATGTGCTTCTCCGGTTTTTTCCAAGGCCTCTTGCTGCAGAAAATCTGTCAGAAGAAGTGCTCTCATTACCCGGTGACAAAACGCATTCTTGAGATGGAAAAAGCTCTTTTCAAGGAAAACATGACATTTCAATGGAAAAGTAACTTTGTGTGCTGTTTCTAATTTTAAAGCTCCGGCTTGGAATGTTCCCATGGACTTTGAAATCAGAGCCGCCTCTTATGCTTTCCAGGTTTTATCCACCTTTCCCATATAATTTCAAATCGCTCCCTCCGTTAACGAGACAATATTAATTCTGCCGTGGTGGATTTTGCATAGATCATTTCCAAAGCAGAGTTTTCCTTATCCTGCCCCCTTTCCCCCCGCCCCCCCCAGCTCGGCTATAAATACGTTTAGCCCAGCGCGCAGGAACCGCACGGAGCCGGGTAGCGGGCTGGTGCCTCGCGAAGGGGCGAACGTGCTTCCCGGGATTGCTGCTTGCTCCCGGTAACTCCTCTGGGCGCCTGCTCCCAGTCAGCCCGTCTGCTCGTTCCCGAAGCAGTTCGTCCGCCGCTACACGTGCCGTCATTAACTTCCCGCTGTTGTTCGGGCCCGCGTCGCGGCGGAGCGCTGCTGCTGCTGCTGGGTGTTCCCCCCCCCCTGCATTTCCAGTAGTCCCAGTTTGGCTGCATTTTGGTTCATTCTTTTAAAGCACAGGAACAAAACTGGAAACGAGTCGAGTGCTGCAGCTTGAGGGAGCCAGTAGAGGGAACACAAGAGCACGCGATGCCGGGTTTTTCCCCCCACTTCACAATAAATTTCAGGGCAGGAGGAAGATGGCTACTGGATTTTTTCAAAATTATTGTTATTTCTGAGTAGCAAAGCGTCAGACTAAGCAACGGAGGCGGCAGGAAGCGGGAGGGCATCCCCGTGCGCCGCCGGCCGCGCTTCGGGCGCCGCGTTCCTCCCGCGACGGCCGCTGTGGCCGCTGTCGCCGCAGCCCCTGCCGGGCACGTCTTTGCCGGGCTCGCCCGTGGGTCTGCTCCTAAAATGTGCATTAATTTTCTTTGTTTTTTCCTCACCTCTGCTTCAGCGGGGGAATATTTATGTTTAAGGTGGATATCATGACACAGCTCGGAGAAGCCTTCGGGGTGAAGAGCAAGCAGCTCCTTTCAAACAAGGCCATCCCTTTCCCGGGTTTAAGTGGGTTCCACCATAAAATCAATTTATTTCAACAAAAACCTTTTTTTGATAAATTAAACCAGCACCGCTCTGTATATAATTTCTATAAACAATCTTCTCTAATGTTTACCTAACCTGGGCACGCAGAAACTCTTGCCCATTAAATATTAGATGAAAAGGGGCTACGAAAGCTTTAAATACTTTTTTGGGGAGGGAGGAAGAAGGAGGCCTGTGCGCCATGGGAAAATACCTTGCAGAAATCATCCCTGGTGCATGCCTTCATCTGCAAAGCCAGAGGCTTTCCTGCAGGCTTCCTCTTCCTCCTCCTCCTCCTCGTCCCGCAGGACCTGTTTGTGGTTCAGAGCTGCGGGGGCTGGGGGCCACGCCGGTTTGCTCGCCAAGGCGCCTGGGTCCTTGCCCGGGTTCCGGTGGCGAAGCCCCCGCCGCGGTGGGCCGAGGGAGGCAGCAGCGTTAGCCTGGATAGCGGGCTGCTGGCGGGAGCCAGCGCGGCATCGACAGACAGACGGACGCCCTCCCGGCCCTGTCCTGGCGTCCGCTGAGCTGCCGACCTCGTCGTCGCTTAAATCGCTTGGGAATATACAGACTAGAGGTGGCCGCTCCTATCGGTAAAAGTTTCCCAAAACCGTTTTGGGGGATGTTCAGGTGGTTTTGCATAGCTCCAGCCCGGTGACAAATAACTCGAGCAGCAAAACGCTCAGAGAAGTGATGCTCCTATTCAGGCCACGTTGCACGCTGGCTCGGGAGACTAAACTAATTATCAGCTAGATCTGGGGGATAAAACGAGGTAGGAAGCCGAGCTGGGTGCTGGGGCTCCTCGGCAGCACCCGGGGGGGCGTCGGGCTCGCGGCAGCGTCTGCAAAACCTTCAACCCGAGCTCCTTAACGAGCCCGTGGAGACGAGCCGCGAGGCTGCGCAGGCATCTCATGCGTTCCCGCGGGACCGCGTGGATACCCGTACCGCGGAGCCTTTCTGAAATGCGTGTCAAAAATGAGCTTTTCTCTGCTTACCCTCCAAATAAAAGCTCGGAAATTCCAGTATCTCCAAGATGTGCTTGGAAGCAATTTATTCTTTCCACTTTTGGTGTTTCTCTGATATTCTTCAGCGTTATTTTTAATGATACTGCATTACCAGAGATCACTGTTGGTGGATAACACACTATTTATGGAGAAAGCAACAGCTAAATCTGGTTATCATTGACGTTGCTTATAAAATATACACAGCAATCAAGATACTGACCGTGGCAGTAAATTGAAAATATATTGAAAACATAAAGCATTTTTTCAATTTATTAGTAATACAAAAAATATTTGGGCATTTTTTCCCCTCCTTGTTAAGAAGAAAGATATAGAAGCTGCGATAAGGAAATCTGTAGTGCTGTTGGTCCAAATGTCAGTGCGGTGCAGAGGGCAGGCGGCGCTCCGGGTTTTGCAGCCTTTCGGATCGCAAACAGGCCGCTTTCGGCGCGCTGAGCTCGTGCTGGGGGCGCGGGGCGACCGCGGGCCCGGCGTGTCCCGCCGCTCGCTTTGGGCGAGCACACGTGCTCCTCCCCAGCGGGGAAAAACGGGGCCGCTGGGCCGTTTCCCGGCGTCGGGCCGTGGAGACGCCCCACGTCATCGGAGAAAGCTGCCTGCTGGCGGCCGCTTCCTTTGGAAGTGCTGCAAAAGGGCTTTGGGGCAAAAAAGCTTTCGGGTCACCCGCTGCGGGGCGACGACGGCTCCTGGCCCGCCGGTCCTTGGGGAAAAAACCCAAAAGCTGCTGAAGGTCCGTGCGCGTTCCCAGGGCCGGTGGCTTTCAAGCGGTAGCCGAAAAAGGCCTGTAATTTTTCCCTGCTCACACCAGTCCTGGTGTGCGGTCGGGTCGCCTCTCCCGCGCCCGCTGCAGGGCGCCGCTCAGGCGTGTCGGTAAAGGGTTAACCCGGGCGACTGCTGGGGAAGTGTAAAAATATTAATAAGGGCTGCCGTGGGTTCCCCGAAAATCGGAATTTACTGTGGTAGTCAGAACTAATGTTTGGGATCAATGCGACATCCCTTCTCCGAATGAAAAAATAAATTAAACGGACCGTCGTGCGGAGGCAGCGTAACCGAATCAATCATATTTATTGCGTTTAATCAAAACGCGCCTGGGTTAAATGTATTCCATATGACAGCCGCGCAACGCGCGCGGGCTACGCGCCCTGGTCAGGCCGGCGGCACAGCACGGCTCGGCTCGGCGCGGCGCAGGGAGCGTTTCGCCATGACCGGCAGGGAGGGCTCAACCCCCCTGTTCCTGCGCGCTGATGAGATTAGGGGTATTAATCTGCTTATAGTGTTACGAGCAATGGATGCGGCGCGTGCATCCGGGGAAATGGGCCCAGGGTCTTTGCTGAGGATAAATAGTGCCGGTTTAGTAAATACTGCGGCTGCTCCCGGGTTGCTGCGCCCGGAGGGTGAAGCTGGCTGCATTGGCCCGGGGCCGAGGCTGGATGCTGAAATCCCGGGTGGGATGGGCGCAAGCAGCAGTCCATTGCGTCCTGTCCATCCGTCCGTCTGTCCGTCCATCCCCTGCGGCGCCCCTGACCCGGGCCATAACGAGCTCCCGGGGCCGCTTTTAAGTGCGGATGCTAATTGGATCCACCTGCTCCAGCGATGCTCGTCGGCATCTCCGGGAAGGCTCTCGGCACCCGCGGGGCCGCCACGCTGGAGCAGCCAGCTCCCGGGGCTGCCGCCGCCGCCGCGCTGCCCCGCTCGCTGCCAGGCGGTAATTCCCACCCTGGGATGAGGATTCAAGCCGCCCGGGCCTTTCGTCTCCTCCTGGAAGTTGAATATTAGAATTCCTCCTAGCTGCAGCCGTAATTCCCGACATTAATCTTCCCTTAAAGCGCGCTGCTGCCACAAAGCCCCTCTGTATCGATCCAACAAAGACAATTATATATCGCGGGGGGGGAAGGGGGAAACAGCTGAAATATTTGAGATCGGCCCTTCGGCTGGATTTATTACGTGCCTGAACTGTAGTGTCTGCCTATTTTTTATTCTAAGCCCCTATGACAGGGGTCACGTCTTCCTCCGTGCACGGTGCGGCGCGGCGCTAAACGGGCGGCGTGACGCGCGCGGCGCCGACGCCGCTGCTACGCCCAGCACGACCTGCCGGCTGGGGCGCGCGCGGTGCTGCCAGCCCTCGCTTTCCCGGCGGTGTTTTCCCGGCCCTGGGGCGTCGTGGCATCCCAGCCCGGCGGGTTTTGCACCCTCCCGTCGGCTCGGTGCCGGCTGGCCGGGCGCGTGGCGGCGGGCGCCCCGAAACGCGGAGGCAACGCGAAAATAACGGATCAGCCGGATCGGCTGCCGGCAGACGTGCGCGGGATGAATGAGCGAAGCCTCCTCCGTGGCCCAGAAGGCCTGAAATCAATCCCGCGCTCCGCGAATAATGAGGGAATCAATAGGATTACGGGGTTAAGGCCGGAGTAAACCGGAATGACAGCTGCAAAATAAATTTTATTTGGAGGACGTGGCTGGGGTTAAATGAAACATAATAAATAATGTAAAGCATTGCAGGGGTAGGGGAACAGCCCGGAGGCGTCGGGAAGAGTGGTGGGACCCGCGGCCGCCCCGGCTGCTTCCACCTGCCTGTTTTTCCAGGCCGAAAAATCCCCCGGAAAAGCGGTGGCTGGGCCGAGCTGGGCACCCGCGGGGTCAAGGCAAAAGCTGCCCCTCGCTAGCGGGCTCTGCCCGCTTCTGCTGATGCCGACCGGAGAGCTGAGCCGCTCCGTCAGTGGGCGCCGAAGCCGCGGTGGCGCCGATTTGCCCGGCGCGGGCGGTTTTTGTGCTGCTCCTTTCGGACGGGCCGCGAGGAGCGACTGCTCGAGCGCCAGGGCTGAGCCCCGTCCCGGCGCGATTTCCGCCTCTCCCTCCTCAAAGGCAACACGTTTCCCACTCCGGCGCCGGGGCTCGGCACCACGTGCCTCTTCCCCCGCTGAGGTCTCACAGCAGTGTTTGGCGAGCACGGGGCGAAAGCGGGACGCGCACGATGCTGCTCGCAGCCTTGCAAACGCTGTTCCAGGCAAATTGCACCGGATCTCGGCGCGGCGCGGCACAACTTGTCGGCGCTGATGCCGGCTGGCGGCGGTTTGTGCGGCCACGTGTCCCGCTCCCGCGGGACCGCCCGTGCGTGCCGGCCCCGTGCACGGGGCACCTGCGGCCACCTCGCGCGTGACGCCGCTCCGCAACGGGATGCAGAAAAGTGCTTTTGTGTGTTTCCTTTAATAGCTCCTGTAAATCTCATTTTACGCTAAAGGCGTATTCATTATCGCCGTAAAGGCACGGGAATCCGCAAGCCCGTGGCCGCCTGCGCAGGGCCGGGGCGGCAGCTCGCGGGAAGCTGTCGCTCCTCCCTATTTGCCGCTCGGGAGGCCGCATCCAGGGCCAGCAATGCCAAAGCCTCAGGCGTTCGTGGGACAAAATCCCTGCTGCAGCCTCCGGACGAGCCGAGGGGCCGCGGCGCGTCGGCCAGGCGGCACTGCCCCGATCGCCAGGCGGGGGGTTCGGTCCCGCACCCTCCTGGCTGCGGGTATCTGCGGCTTCCCGCTGCGCTCCCCGCTCCTGCAGGCTTTGGCTGCTTTGCCGGGTGTATTTTTTTTTTTTTAATATCTCTTAACATTACGCAGGCGCTCCGTGTGGCAAATCCCAGCGCGGCGGCCGGCGGGGAGCTGGCCCTGCACCTGCGGCTGGAGCCCGGCGCTAATTGGGGAGCGCGGGGGGGCTGCTGGGCTCCTCCGCTTTATTCCGAGGCGCCGTTTCGAAGGGCACGGCCAGGAAGGGGACCTGCGTGCGGTAAACAGAAAACCTGTTGTGAAGCTATTTACGGGTTCTGTTTTCTCGCACGTGGGCCGCTATTGATTTATTTTGCAGCGTCTCTAGAGGCTTCTTCAAGGTTAAAACGTAGACAGCGCGTGTTAGGCTGGACCAAATACTGGCAGGAAAACACATTTGGCTCTTTTAATTGGAAAAACACACTCCTTTTATCACCCGGAGGCCGTGACTCTGCAGGACAGCAACACAGGGCAGCGCACGGAGTCAAAAGAAACGTGTCGAAGCGCGAGGGGCTCCAGTCCTGTTATCGGGGGGCTCTGACGAGCACCCGGGCACCCACACCTGCGGCAGCCTCGGGTGCCTCCGCGCCGTCGGGCTCCAAGCTCAGCCGGGGGCGGATGCAGCTCCCCCCCGGGCCGTGCCCGTGCGAAGCCCCTGGCCGTCACGCTCAGGACGTGCAGTTACAGCCGTTATTCGCTTGGAGAAGATAACGCTTAATCCCTAAAAAGCACTTAATAGAGCCCGTTATAGCTTCAAAGCGCTTTTCAGCCCAGGCGCTGCCCCTCTGCCTGTTGCAGCCGATGCTCTGGCAGGTTAAGGGACTTGGCCGGGGCCTTCGGAGCGGTCGGTGTCGGAGGCGGGATGGAGGCCCCCGCCACGAGGGTCCCGCTCGGATCGGCCCCGGCCCCGGTGCTCTGGAGCCGGCGGGTGCGGAGCTGGGGACGCCTGCAGCAGAGGTGCGGGCTGAGGTTTGGAAATCATGACGTGTGAATTGAAATGGGAAGCGGCGGATCTAAGGCATCGCCGCAACCGCCACGAGGTGTTTCTGAAGCTGTCAGCAAGGCACCTGCCCGCTTCCCCCAGGGAAAGAGCCGGGACGCAGGGCGCGGTGCCGGGCCGGCTGCGGCGCTGGGGGTTTCCCGCGGGTCCGGGATGGGCGCAGGCAGCCGTTCCCGGCGGAAAGGCAGAGGGCTGCGGGGCCAGGACCGCACGGCCCGTGGCGGGCGAGGGGCTGGAGCGAGCCCTGCGCTGCGGCACCTCGCTCCTCGTAACTCGTCCCCGGGATGCCCGGAGTGAAGGGGGAGTGTGCGGGCGACCGGAAGGGAGACGCAATTTATGGCTCCTGGCTTGAGGGAAAGAGGGAAAAACAAAACAGGCAGTCTGGAGCGGAGCAGCGTGCAAGAGGAGCGTGCACGGGGGCAGGCTGCTTCCCGTTTTGCCCCGTCTTGTCCCGCTTTTGTTGCTGGGGCATGTGCTGGGGCTGGCAGAACCAAAGAAAAGGGAAACTGGGAAAGAACGAACCTTTTCCACAACTGCAAATGGGCGTTTCGGACAACTCAGGGTCCACCCCTGAGTTGTTAGGGATCTGGAGCGTGTTTTGATTTCGGGGCCGAGCCCCCTTGCCGGAGACGCCGGGAAGCGTCAGCCCGCAGCTCCTCGCCATGCCAGCCCGGGCTCCCAGCCCTCCCCGTCGCTCGCGGTTCGGAATAAATAGGGGGGATGAACATGACCTCGAGCGTGTAGCCTAAAGCTTTTAAAACTCCTCTCATTCTTCTGGCTTCCCACACATCTATCCTCTGCACCAGCCTCCTCATTTCTCTTTCTCTACAGTAAACTTATACCCTGTCTGGAGTGCCCAGGGAAGACGCCATGCATGAAATGTTGCGTTAGCCTAATTTCCTACTCCTAACATGCGCTTTAATTAATGTCATTTTCTTTGATTTGCTGCCAGCGTGCCAGCGCAGCACTTCCTTCGCTTCCCAACCTCCGCAGCAGCCTCGCGGGGATACGCGCCGGGCGTCCGTGTCCAATTTCATCCGTCGCACCGCATTCGTCTCGAGCGTCGGGGCTCTTCCTGCGGCCGCCGGCCCGAAACCGCAGGGTCCCGCTTCCCCCGCCGTCCCTGCGGCCTCGGGGCTGCTCCTGCCTCGGCTGTTCCCCCCCGGGCGCGGGTTTGCCGAGGAGGCCGCGAGGGCCCTTTTCCACCGGCAGAGCCGCGGCACAAGGCGGGCTGCTGCTTTCGGGGATCTTCCTCCTTCCATCCTCCTCCTGGAGCCAGTTTCGCCTCCCATCCCAGGCTGGGAGAAAAGCTGTGACCGTGTTTATGTGCCGGGTGCGGGAACGGCGCCCTGCCCCGCGCGGCCCCGGGCGGCGTTCGGGGGTGTCCGCTCCGGCCCGCGACCAGCCGGGGCTCGGCCCCTTCCCTGGTGCGCTCCTCCGACGAGCCTTTCCTCTCCCCTCGTTAGTTAACGAAGCCTGGCCGCCCGGGCTCTCCTCGCCGCAGCGGGGTAGGTGCAGGGGAGGAAACGCGCTCTGCTCCCGCGTTTAAACCTTCCCCTTTGCCCGGTTTTTCCTGTTGCTTCCCTCCTGCTACCCAGCGGTGTTTTGCAGCCGGCAGCAGGTCGTCTCCCACTGGGAGAAAGCGCCCAGCGCCTGGGCCTGACCTCCGGCTCGCTCCTGTCTCCCTTCCCCCTTGGCTCCTACCGCGGCAGGGGAAAAAAGGCAAAAAAACAGGAACGGATGGGGCAGGCGAGCTCGGCACGGGGAGAGGGATCGCAGCGTCCAGAGGGAAGCAGGGAAGGAGGGCAGCCGGGAAGCTGCAGACTGCCTGGCGGGACAGGGAGGCTGCAGTGGTTTTCATGGGCATCGCCTCTTCCCGGGAAAAGTCCGCTGCCTTTTATTCCCGCTGCCCCCCCTCCCTTTCCACCATCACCTTCCTGACGGCTCTGCAGCCTTCCCAGGGCTCCGGCCTGGCCGGAGAGCTACTCCCTCCCTTGCTGTGCAGTCGGGAAACATGATGCCGTTGCCCCGGCCCGTAACCACTCCCCTGCACGTCCCGCTCCGGCGGCGGCGGCGGCGTCCCTGTTCCCAGACCTCCCCAATTAGCTCTGCTTCCCTCCACGTTCCTCCTGGCCGTCTGCCTCTCACCTCTTCTTCCTTCTGCCCTTCTTTCCAGGTTTTCCCTCCTCCCTTTTAAATCACGCCGGCCTTCCCCATCCTGGAGCCCGGAAAGCCTCCGACCGGTTCACTCTTGCCCTTCAGCGAGTGCCCGGGGCCAGGTGCGACCCCCGTTTCCCACCGGACTGCGGTCCCCGGCCGCTCCAGGTGTCTGGCAGCCGCTTAAACCCAGCGCTCCCCGTTTGCTGCCAGCTTCCCGCGGTGCAGGCGGCAGCGGCGCCGGGCTCGGAGCAGGCGTCACCCGGCTGGCGGCACGTGCGGGGCCGCGGCGGGCTCCTTCCCTCCCTCCCGCCAAGCCTCTCGCCGCCCGCGCAGTCCAGGCCGGCGTGTTCCCTACGGCAATGACCTCCTCATCCCCGGGAGCGCCCGAAAGCCCGGGCGGCGACGGCTCCCGCAAATAAAGCCGCCCCCGGTGCGGGGAGCCCTGCGCTTTCCCGCGCCGCTGCTGCCACCGCCGCGCAGCCCGGTTCGGGGCTGCCTCCAAGCGAGCTTTGAGGGGCGACGCTCGCCCCCGTCCTTGCTGCGTGGTGGGAAGCGCGGGCAGGGCCGGGGGCCGCCCCGTGCCCGTCCCCCCGGCCTCGAGCCCCGCTTGGGGACAGCCAGCCGCCCGCGGCGCGTCCCCCGGTCCCCGCGCGGGGCGAGCCGGAGGCGCTGACCCGCTGACCTGCCGTAAACGGTGGCGGCGGTGGCGGCATGGCCCGGCTGGGCGCGCTTGCCGGCGGCACCATTTTGACTTCGCTCAGGAAGCGCAGCGAAACCGTGGCCCTCGTCGCGCTTGTAGGCAGAAGGCGTAAAAAACCCGTAACGCTCCTAGCGCCGCTCGTGGGGTTTGGGGCTTTATTTTTTAAGCTATTATTTCCATTTCCATGTGGGTCGATTTGCCTGCCCCCGTGTTCCAGCAAACCGGAGCTTCAATTTTTTGTTTGCATTAAAGAAAGAAAAAGTAATTGCAAGGCAGAAGGGGCAATTTTGGGGTATATATCAAAGTGAAATCAGGCCTTTGGCTAGGGAAGACCGTTTGGGACTATCTCCAGCTGACGTTCACCAGGATAATGATCTCTGGACTATTCATTCTTCTACAGAGTATTTCCGAGCTCATCGTAAAGTGTCTTCTGTGCAAAATGCACAGTTTGCTTGAAATGTTTTTTTCTAAATGCTACTTTTAAAAATAATAAGACAGCAAATTCAAAATATAAATCCAGAGCACTCGGACAAAATTAGTGTTAGTTTTAAAAATTAGAATAATTCCACAATTATTTATTTTCATTTGTAAAATACTTAGGCTTAAAAAAAAATTTCTGGATAGACGAATACTGG
Organism: Apteryx rowi; assembly: GCF_003343035.1. Lineage (NCBI taxonomy): Eukaryota > Metazoa > Chordata > Aves > Apterygiformes > Apterygidae > Apteryx > Apteryx rowi. Next base: position 1,036,269 of record NW_020449697.1, on the reverse strand, counting down.
TGCATTGTTTAAAGTATTACTGGTTACATAATGAGTATTGTCTGTTTTGCAGCTACATAGCTTTGCTTGAAATTATGAGGGTATAAATCATACATTTGGTATGCTGGGATAAAAATATGAAAGTTTCCAAAATATTAAAAAGCAAATTGGAATATGGTTGTTCGTTTGATTTATCCAGTTTCAGTGCAGATTTCTACAAGACTGAATAACACATCGGTTTACAATGTCTTAAAACATTTGTTAAAATATTCACTTAATGGTATAAAAAAACCTCATCCTACAAACGTGCACAGAGGAAGCTTTATACATGCAAATAATTCGATTGAACATTATATGCAGAGAATCACTTTTATTTAAAAACGTGCATATTTTAAATACACCATTAGTGCATCTATTTTAAGCAGATGCTTTAAGATTAAAGGGCTGCGTGTCAGATTGTATCTTACCCATGCTTCCTGTCATCATTTCTTTGCAATTTGATTTTGTGTTTCCCTTTCAGCCTAGAAGTGTTTGGTACCAGTCTCTTGGCAAAGAAGCCTGAGGAATGGAAGGGTAAAGAAATATGACCCAGCTGCTATGCACAATGAGGTTTGTAAGTCCTTGTATGGTATAAATAAGCATATTACAAAGTTATTAGAAATTTGGCGCTGTCCCTGTTTATAAACCCGGGTTAGATGCTCTGTGATTCCTACCGAATACACGAATAATTCGGTATCAGCACTCCGTGGTTGCAGCGATATTACGGGCCAAATTCGGCAGCCTTTCTCAGCCCTCGCCCGTTCAAGCGCTCATCAGCAAGCGTAAAGCGGTGCCTTTCCGCGCAAGGCAATAAATCTGCGCAGATCTGCGCGGCCGGGGCTCCGCTCGCCCACCCCGCTCCGAGCGCGCCCGGAGCCGCCGCGGCCGCGCAGCGGGGCCGGGAGCGGGGCCGGGGCGTCCGCGGTGCTCCGCGGGCCGCGGGCGAGCCGGCGGCGGGGACCGGCCGCGCCGCTCCCGAGCGAGCGCCGCCCGCCACGGCTCGAAAAATATTAAACTATTCCGGCATCCCGGCAGGTAACTCGCAGATTTGATCCCTTTCCTGTTCCTTTTCCCTTTTTTTTTTTCCCCCCCCTCCCCGTCCCGGAGACGGAGTGCAAATGTAATTATTGAAGAAAAGCGACAGTGAACTATTATTAATCGTCGGTGTTTGGGGCCAAAGCACGAACAAGTTCGGTGACAGTGATGAGTGATCTGGAGTGCCTGTCGCGGGCAGCGTGGCTTATCCTCCCCCTCGCCTGCTCCTTGCCTCGGCGATGATGAGCCCTGCGTCGGAGCCACCCTGCCGTCGTGGATCCGGCCGTTTATCTGCCGGGTGATGACAGTCGGGGCGCTTTGGAGCCGCGCCCTGAATTGCCGGAGCCCCCGGGACGCGCCCAGCGGCGGCGGCGGCCGTCGGGGGGGCTCTGCCCGTGGGCGCGGGGCCGGCGGCCGCGCAGGCACCGAGGGGGCCGCCGGCTCCTCGCTCCGGCCGCGGATTTGGGCGCAAAGATGCAGCCGGCCGAGGCCCTCCCGAGCCGGGGGCAGGGCCCGGGCAGAGCCGCCCCCGCCGGGCCGCAGGGCCGGGGCTGGCCCCGTCGGGCCCCGCGACCGGGCAGCGGCTCCAAACCGCCGCTCCGCCGTCCCGTCCGCCCGGGCGGGGAGGGCCGAAGGGCTGGCGGGGAGGAGGGGGAGGCTTTTGCTTTGTTTTTTCTTAAATCCTCCCCACTTGGGTATTTGACACCCCCCTCTTTTTTTGTTTGTTTGTTTTTTGTTTTGTTCAAGGGGGAAAAATGCACTTAACGTAGGCAAGCGCAGGAAACGTCCATGATTTCTGCTGCCTCTTCCCGCGGCTGCAGGAGGAAGGGGTGGAGGGAGACGCAGACCCCAGCAAAGCGGAGCGCCCAGCGGAGCCCCGCGGCCGCCGGCCTGCGGAGCAAACACAAAAATTCACCTTGCGCGGAGCGCGGCGCCCGCAGGCTGCACGGAGAGCGCAGCCCGGAGGTGGGGACCGTGGCCGGGATCCGGCCCCGCGGCAGCGGCGGCGGCGCCCGTCGGGTGCCGGCCCCGAGCCCGGCTCCGGCCCTCCCCTCTGCTTGCACGGGGCTTAGCGAATCGGGTCTGGCCCGGGCCGGAGCCGCCGGAGCCCACGTCCCGTCTGGCCCCGGCCGTGCGCCC
>NW_020449697.1:1030340-1031620 GCF_003343035.1 Apteryx rowi | reverse complement strand
TGGCCCGCGGCTGGGAGCGAAACCGGCGGTGCCCTCGGGGGGCCGGGCCGGGCTGCGCTGCGCTGCGCGGGGCGTTCCGTGCCCGCGCTGCCGCGGCGTGTGCGGGGCGGCCATCGCGCATATAGCACGTATGTACCGCACGTATAGCTCCAGCGGGCTATCGGCCTGTGCGGGTAGCTCCGTCTGTAAAGCTCTGCCCGAGTTGTTCCGCGCAGGGGCAGCCCCGGAGTCGGCGAGGGGGGAGCGCCCCGTCGGGAGGTGCCCCGCACGCCTCCCCGGGGTTTCCCTTGTGTCCCCGGGGGGAAAAGCCCCCGCGGGGCTCCGCAGCGTCCTGCGGGCCGCGCCGCTCCGCGCCCGCGGGGCCGGGCCGTCGGGCAGGCAGCGGGGCGGGCGGCCACGTCCCTCCGCGCAGTAAAAGTCGGCGTTGATGCGCGGCAGCCCCGGCGGAGCTGTCAGGCCTTATCTTTATTGGCTTTTCCCAGTCTCCGTCCAAGTTTAAGAGGGGCCCTTTTATCTCGGAGCCTTGCACTCCGCGTGTTTACGCAGGACGGCTCCGCCGCAGCGCTCCCCCCGCGGCCCCGGGGCTCCGACGTGCCCCAGAGCCGGCGCGGGGCCGCGGCGCTGCGCCCGTCCGACGGGCCGGGCCGGGCCGGGCCGGGCCGGGCTGGGCTGCCCTCCCCCCCCGACAGGTACCGGCCCCGCACGGTGTCTGGCAAATTGCGGGGGTGGCGGCGGGGAGGGAGGGGGGGGGGGAAAGGAAGGAGGAAGCATCCGACCTGCGGAGGCTGCGGGTCACATCTGAGATGAGCTGCCCCGGCCTCAGAGCGTGCAGCCACGTGTTGGCGGCTCCCCAGCAGGGAGGGCAGGACGGGCCCCCCCCAGGCCCGAAGCGTGTCGCGCCGCAGTCTGCCCGCTGCCTGCGGAAGGGCGGCTGGGCCGGGCCCGGCAGGTGGAGGCGCCCGGGGGGGGGCGGCTTGGACGGGGCCCCCGGCGCTCCGAGCTAACCGCGCACCTCTCTGCCCCGAAGGAAATGCTCCAGGAGAAAAGCCTGGCTGAAAGCGAGGAAGGGTTTCCAGCGGCCCCGGCTCCCGGCCATGCCGACTCCGCCGCGGGCTCCCCCGTCCTCGGCGTAGCCGGCGTGAGCAGCACGCCGCTCAGCAGCCCGCAAGGCCCCGACCCCGAGCAGGTACGCGCCGTGCCGCGGAGCCGCCGCGGAGCCGCCCCTGCGCTGCCCCGGCCGCGCAGCCGCCCGCGGAGCCGCTGTCCCTGCCGTCGTGGCG